>NW_028157268.1:0-110000 GCF_964263955.1 Coregonus lavaretus
ACCCTGTTGTGTTTCTACATACTCAATATAACCCTGTTGTGTTTCTACATACTCAATATAACCCTGTTGGGTTCAGTTTTTCTACATACTCAATATAACCCTGTTGTGTTTCTACGTACTCAATATAACCCTGTTGTGTTTCTACATACTCAATATAACCCTGTTGTGTTTCTGCATACTCAATATAACCCTGTTGTGTTTCTACATACTCAATATAACCCTGTTGTGTTTCAACATACTCAATATAACCCTGTTGTGTTTCTACATACTCAATATAACCCTGTTGTGTTTCTACATACTCAATATAACCCTGTTGGGTTCAGTTTTTCTACATACTCAATATAACCCTGTTGTGTTTCTACGTACTCAATATAACCCTGTTGTGTTCAGTGTTTCTACATACTCAATATAACCCTGTTGTGTTTCTACATATTCAATATAACCCTGTTGTGTTCAGTGTTTCTACATACTCAATATAACCCTGTTGGGTTCAGTGTTTCTACATACTCAATATAACCCTGTTGTGTTTCTACATACTCAATATAACCCTGTTGTGTTCAGTGTTTCTACATACTCAATATAACCCTGTTGTGTTCAGTGTTTCTACATACTCAATATAACCATGTTGTGTTCAGTGTTTCTACATACTCAATATAACCCTGTTGGGTTCAGTATTTCTATATACTCAATATAACCCTGTTGGATTCAGTGTTTCTACATACTCAATATAACCCTGTTGTGTTTCTACATACTCAATATAACCCTGTTGTGTTCAGTGTTTCTACATACTCAATATAACCCTGTTGGGTTCAGTATTTCTACATACTCAATATAACCCTGTTGGGTTCAGTGTTTATACATACTCAATATAACCCTGTTGTGTTTCTACATACTCAATATAACCCTGTTGGGTTCAGTGTTTCTACATACTCAGTATAACCCTGTTGTGTTTCTACATACTCAATATAACCCTGTTGTGTTTCTACATATTCAATATATCCCTGTTGTGTTCAGTGTTTCTACATACTCAATATAACCCTGTTGTGTTTCTACGTACTCAATATAACCCTGTTGTGTTTCTACATACTCAATATAACCCTGTTGGGTTCAGTGTTTCTACATACTCAATATAACCCTGTTGGGTTCAGTGTTTCTACATACTCAATATAACCCTGTTGGGTTCAGTGTTTCTACATACTCAATATAACCCTGTTGGGTTCAGTGTTTCTACATACTCAATATAACCCTGTTGTGTTCAGTGTTTCTACATACTCAATATAACCCTGTTGGGTTCAGTGTTTCTACATACTCAATATAACCCTGTTGTGTTTCTACATACTCAATATAACCCTGTTGTGTTTCTACATACTCAATATAACCCTGTTGTGTTTCTACATACTCAATATAACCCTGTTGTGTTCAGTGTTTCTACATACTCAATATAACCCTGTTGTGTTTCTACATACTCAATATAACCCTGTTGTGTTTCTACATACTCAATATAACCCTGTTGTGTTTCTACATACTCAATATAACCCTGTTGGGTTCAGTGTTTCTACATACTCAATATAACCCTGTTGTGTTTCTACATACTCAATATAACCCTGTTGTGTTTCTACATACTCAATATATCCCTGTTGGGTTCAGTTTTTCTACATACTCAATATAACCCTGTTGTGTTTCTACATACTCAATATAACCCTGTTGTGTTTCTACATACTCAATATATCCCTGTTGGGTTCAGTTTTTCTACATACTCAATATAACCCTGTTGTGTTTCTACGTACTCAATATAACCCTGTTGTGTTTCTACATACTCAATATAACCCTGTTGGGTTCAGTGTTTCTACATACTCAATATAACCCTGTTGGGTTCAGTATTTCTACATACTCAATATAACCCTGTTGGGTTCAGTGTTTCTACATACTCAATATAACCCTGTTGTGTTCAGTGTTTCTACATACTCAATATAACCCTGTTGTGTTCAGTGTTTCTACATACTCAATATAACCCTGTTGTGTTTCTACATACTCAATATAACCCTGTTGTGTTTCTACATACTCAATATAACCCTGTTGTGTTCAGTGTTTCTACATACTCAATATAACCCTGTTGTGTTTCTACATACTCAATATAACCCTGTTGTGTTTCTACATACTCAATATAACCCTGTTGTGTTCAGTGTTTCTACATACTCAATATAACCCTGTTGTGTTTCTACATATTCAATATAACCCTGTTGTGTTCAGTGTTTCTACATACTCAATATAACCCTGTTGGGTTCAGTGTTTCTACATACTCAATATAACCCTGTTGTGTTTCTACATACTCAATATAACCCTGTTGTGTTCAGTGTTTCTACATACTCAATATAACCCTGTTGTGTTCAGTGTTTCTACATACTCAATATAACCATGTTGTGTTCAGTGTTTCTACATACTCAATATAACCCTGTTGGGTTCAGTATTTCTATATACTCAATATAACCCTGTTGGATTCAGTGTTTCTACATACTCAATATAACCCTGTTGTGTTTCTACATACTCAATATAACCCTGTTGTGTTCAGTGTTTCTACATACTCAATATAACCCTGTTGGGTTCAGTATTTCTACATACTCAATATAACCCTGTTGGGTTCAGTGTTTATACATACTCAATATAACCCTGTTGTGTTTCTACATACTCAATATAACCCTGTTGGGTTCAGTGTTTCTACATACTCAGTATAACCCTGTTGTGTTTCTACATACTCAATATAACCCTGTTGTGTTTCTACATATTCAATATATCCCTGTTGTGTTCAGTGTTTCTACATACTCAATATAACCCTGTTGTGTTTCTACGTACTCAATATAACCCTGTTGTGTTTCTACATACTCAATATAACCCTGTTGGGTTCAGTGTTTCTACATACTCAATATAACCCTGTTGGGTTCAGTGTTTCTACATACTCAATATAACCCTGTTGGGTTCAGTGTTTCTACATACTCAATATAACCCTGTTGTGTTCAGTGTTTCTACATACTCAATATAACCCTGTTGTGTTCAGTGTTTCTACATACTCAATATAACCCTGTTGGGTTCAGTGTTTCTACATACTCAATATAACCCTGTTGTGTTTCTACATACTCAATATAACCCTGTTGTGTTTCTACATACTCAATATAACCCTGTTGTGTTTCTACATACTCAATATAACCCTGTTGTGTTCAGTGTTTCTACATACTCAATATAACCCTGTTGTGTTTCTACATACTCAATATAACCCTGTTGTGTTTCTACATACTCAATATAACCCTGTTGTGTTTCTACATACTCAATATAACCCTGTTGGGTTCAGTGTTTCTACATACTCAATATAACCCTGTTGTGTTTCTACATACTCAATATAACCCTGTTGTGTTTCTACATACTCAATATATCCCTGTTGGGTTCAGTTTTTCTACATACTCAATATAACCCTGTTGTGTTTCTACATACTCAATATAACCCTGTTGTGTTTCTACATACTCAATATATCCCTGTTGGGTTCAGTTTTTCTACATACTCAATATAACCCTGTTGTGTTTCTACGTACTCAATATAACCCTGTTGTGTTTCTACATACTCAATATAACCCTGTTGGGTTCAGTGTTTCTACATACTCAATATAACCCTGTTGGGTTCAGTGTTTCTACATACTCAATATAACCCTGTTGTGTTTCTACATACTCAATATAACCCTGTTGTGTTTCTACATACTCAATATAACCCTGTTGTGTTCAGTGTTTCTACATACTCAATATAACCCTGTTGTGTTTCTACATATTCAATATAACCCTGTTGTGTTCAGTGTTTCTACATACTCAATATAACCCTGTTGGGTTCAGTGTTTCTACATACTCAATATAACCCTGTTGTGTTTCTACATACTCAATATAACCCTGTTGTGTTCAGTGTTTCTACATACTCAATATAACCCTGTTGTGTTCAGTGTTTCTACATACTCAATATAACCATGTTGTGTTCAGTGTTTCTACATACTCAATATAACCCTGTTGGGTTCAGTATTTCTATATACTCAATATAACCCTGTTGGATTCAGTGTTTCTACATACTCAATATAACCCTGTTGTGTTTCTACATACTCAATATAACCCTGTTGTGTTCAGTGTTTCTACATACTCAATATAACCCTGTTGGGTTCAGTATTTCTACATACTCAATATAACCCTGTTGGGTTCAGTGTTTATACATACTCAATATAACCCTGTTGTGTTTCTACATACTCAATATAACCCTGTTGGGTTCAGTGTTTCTACATACTCAGTATAACCCTGTTGTGTTTCTACATACTCAATATAACCCTGTTGTGTTTCTACATATTCAATATATCCCTGTTGTGTTCAGTGTTTCTACATACTCAATATAACCCTGTTGTGTTTCTACGTACTCAATATAACCCTGTTGTGTTTCTACATACTCAATATAACCCTGTTGGGTTCAGTGTTTCTACATACTCAATATAACCCTGTTGGGTTCAGTGTTTCTACATACTCAATATAACCCTGTTGGGTTCAGTGTTTCTACATACTCAATATAACCCTGTTGTGTTCAGTGTTTCTACATACTCAATATAACCCTGTTGTGTTCAGTGTTTCTACATACTCAATATAACCCTGTTGGGTTCAGTGTTTCTACATACTCAATATAACCCTGTTGTGTTTCTACATACTCAATATAACCCTGTTGTGTTTCTACATACTCAATATAACCCTGTTGTGTTTCTACATACTCAATATAACCCTGTTGTGTTCAGTGTTTCTACATACTCAATATAACCCTGTTGTGTTTTCTACATACTCAATATAACCCTGTTGTGTTTCTACATACTCAATATAACCCTGTTGTGTTTCTACATACTCAATATAACCCTGTTGGGTTCAGTGTTTCTACATACTCAATATAACCCTGTTGTGTTTCTACATACTCAATATAACCCTGTTGTGTTTCTACATACTCAATATATCCCTGTTGGGTTCAGTTTTTCTACATACTCAATATAACCCTGTTGTGTTTCTACATACTCAATATAACCCTGTTGTGTTTCTACATACTCAATATATCCCTGTTGGGTTCAGTTTTTCTACATACTCAATATAACCCTGTTGTGTTTCTACGTACTCAATATAACCCTGTTGTGTTTCTACATACTCAATATAACCCTGTTGGGTTCAGTGTTTCTACATACTCAATATAACCCTGTTGGGTTCAGTGTTTCTACATACTCAATATAACCCTGTTGGGTTCAGTGTTTCTACATACTCAATATAACCCTGTTGTGTTCAGTGTTTCTACATACTCAATATAACCCTGTTGTGTTCAGTGTTTCTACATACTCAATATAACCCTGTTGTGTTTCTACATACTCAATATAACCCTGTTGTGTTTCTACATACTCAATATAACCCTGTTGTGTTCAGTGTTTCTACATACTCAATATAACCCTGTTGTGTTTCTACATACTCAATATAACCCTGTTGTGTTTCTACATACTCAATATAACCCTGTTGTGTTCAGTGTTTCTACATACTCAATATAACCCTGTTGTGTTTCTACATACTCAATATAACCCTGTTGTGTTTCTGCATACTCAATATAACCCTGTTGTGTTTCTACATACTCAATATAACCCTGTTGTGTTTCTACATACTCAATATAACCCTGTTGTGTTTCTGCATACTCAATATAACCCTGTTGTGTTTCTACATACTCAATATAACCCTGTTGTGTTTCTACATACTCAATATAACCCTGTTGTGTTCAGTGTTTCTACATACTCAATATAACCCTGTTGTGTTTCTACATACTCAATATAACCCTGTTGTGTTTCTACATACTCAATATAACCCTGTTGTGTTCAGTGTTTCTACATACTCAATATAACCCTGTTGTGTTTCTACATACTCAATATAACCCTGTTGTGTTCAGTGTTTCTACATACTCAATATAACCCTGTTGTGTTTCTACATACTCAATATAACCCTGTTGTGTTTCTGCATACTCAATATAACCCTGTTGTGTTTCTACATACTCAATATAACCCTGTTGTGTTTCTACATACTCAATATAACCCTGTTGTGTTTCTGCATACTCAATATAACCCTGTTGTGTTTCTACATACTCAATATAACCCTGTTGTGTTTCTACATACTCAATATAACCCTGTTGTGTTTCTGCATACTCAATATAACCCTGTTGTGTTTCTACATACTCAATATAACCCTGTTGTGTTTCTACATACTCAATATAACCCTGTTTTGTTTCTACATACTCAATATATCCCTGTTGGGTTCAGTGTTTCTACATACTCAATATAACCCTGTTGTGTTTCTACGTACTCAATATAACCCTGTTGTGTTTCTACATACTCAATATAACCCTTTTGTGTTCAGTGTTTCTACATACTCAATATAACCCTGTTGTGTTCAGTGTTTCTACATACTCAATATGACCCTGTTGTGTTCAGTGTTTCTACATACTCAATATAACCCTGTTGTGTTTCTACATACTCAATATAACCCTGTTGTGTTCAGTGTTTCTACATACTCAATATAACCCTGTTGTGTTCAGTGTTTCTGCATACTCAATATAACCCTGTTGTGTTTCTACATACTCAATATAACCCTGTTGTGTTTCTACATACTCAATATAACCCTGTTGTGTTTCTACGTACTCAATATAACCCTGTTGTGTTTCTACATACTCAATATAACCCTGTTGTGTTCAGTGTTTCTACATACTCAATATAACCCTGTTGTGTTTCTACATACTCAATATAACCCTGTTGTGTTTCTACGTACTCAATATAACCCTGTTGTGTTTCTACATACTCAATATAACCCTGTTGTGTTCAGTGTTTCTGCATACTCAATATAACCCTGTTGTGTTTCTACATACTCAATATATCCCTGTTGTGTTTCTACATACTCAATATAACCCTGTTGGGTTTCTACATACTCAATATAACCCTGTTGGGTTCAGTGTTTCTACATACTCAATATATCCCTGTTGTGTTTCTACATACTCAATATAACCCTGTTGTGTTTCTACATACTCAATATAACCCTGTTGGGTTTCTACATACTCAATATAACCCTGTTGTGTTTCTACATACTCAATATAACCCTGTTGTGTTTCTACATACTCAATATAACCCTGTTGTGTTCAGTGTTTCTACATATTCAATATAACCCTGTTGTGTTCAGTGTTTCTACATACTCAATATAACCCTGTTGTGTTTCTACATACTCAATATAACCCTGTTGTGTTCAGTGTTTCTACATACTCAATATAACCCTGTTGTGTTTCTACATACTCAATATAACCCTGTTGTGTTCAGTGTTTCTACATACTCAATATAACCCTGTTGTGTTTCTACATACTCAATATAACCCTGTTGTGTTCAGTGTTTCTACATACTCAATATAACCCTGTTGGGTTCAGTGTTTCTACATACTCAATATAACCCTGTTGTGTTTCTACATACTCAATATAACCCTGTTGTGTTTCTTCATACTCAATATAACCCTGTTGTGTTTCTACATACTCAATATAACCCTGTTGTCTTTCTACATACTCAATATAACCCTGTTGTGTTTCTACGTACTCAATATAACCCTGTTGTGTTCAGTGTTTCTACATATTCAATATAACCCTGTTGGGTTCAGTGTTTCTACATACTCATTATAACCCTGTTGTGTTCAGTGTTTCTACATACTCATTATAACCCTGTTGGGTTCAGTGTTTCTACATACTCATTATAACCCTGTTGTGTTCAGTGTTTCTACGTAATATTTTATCATGCCTACTAGACATCCTCAACATAATCACATCCTGTAGTTTATTCTTGCCGGTTCAAAAACATTAGGCTGTCTTCCAGTACATTATAAACGTATGTATTCATTCACTTTCAGGAAAATTGAGTCTGCTGTTTTATGCAATGTGATACAATGCTGTCATGATGTAATATTATGATGTGTTGTTGTTGATCAGATTGGAAAGTCTTCCTAAACCTGCCAACAACATCTTCACCTCTTTATTATTTGACAGATTTCCACTCTAGCTGCTTAGCATGCAGTTAGACAAACCCATATTCAATCAATGCTCCTCTCCTCTTTCAGCTCAAATCCCTGTCTGCCTGTCTTGGGTAGCAGAGCTCTGTATATGTTGTCATGGCAACTTGATCTATCCCTTATTCGCCCGCAGAGGGATCAATTGATTCATTATCGAACGAGGCGCTACCCTCCTCCCTACCCCCTCTCTCCTCTGTTCTCCTCCCTACCCCCTCTCTCCTCCCTACCCCCTCTCTCCTCCCTACCCCCTCTCTCCTCTGTTCTCCTCCCTACCCCCTCTCTCCTCCCTACCCCCTCTCTCCTCTGTTCTCCTCCCTACCCCCTCTCTACTCCCAACCCCCTATCTCCTCTGTTCTCCTCCCTACGCCCTCTCTCCTCTGTTCTCCTCCCTACCCCCTATCTCCTCCCTACCCCCTCTCTCCTCCCTACTCCCTCTCTCCTCTGTTCTCCTCCCTACCCCCTCTCTCCTCTGTTCTCCACCCTACCCCCTCTCTCCTCTGTTCTCCTCCCTATCCCCTATCTCCTCTGTTCTCCTCCCTACCCCCTATCTCCTCCCTATCCACTATCTCCTCTGTTCTCCTCCCTACCCCCTCTCTCCTCCCTACTGCTCTCTCCTCTGTTCTCCTCCCTACCCCCTCTCTCCTCTGTTCTCCTCACTACCCCCCTCTCCTCTATTCTCCTCCCTACCCCTATCTCCATCCTACCCCCTCTCTCCTCTGTTCTCCTCCCAACACCATATCTCCTTTGTTCTCCTCCCTACCCCCTATCTCCTCTGTTCTCCTCCCTACCCCCTCTGTTCTCCTCCCTACCCCCCTCTCCTCTGTTCTCCTCCCTACCCCTTATCTCCTCCCTACCATCTATCTCCTCTGTTCTCCTCCCTAACCCCTATCTCATCTGTTCTCCTCCCTACCCCTATCTCCTCTGTTCTCCTCCCTACCCCTTATCTCCTCCCTACCATCTATCTCCTCTGTTATCCTCCCTAACCCCTTTCTCCTCTGTTCTCCTCCCTACCCCCATCTCCTCTGTTCTCCACTCTACCCCCTCTCTCCTCCCTACCCCCTCTCTCCTCTATTCTCCTCCCTACCCCCATCTCCTCTATTCTCCTCCCTACCCCCTTTCTCCTCTGTTCTCCGCCCTACCCCTATCTCCTCCCTACCCCCTCTCTCCTCTGTTCTCCTCCCTACCCCCTATCTCCTCCTTACCCCCTCTTTCCTCTGTTCTCCTCCCTACCCCCATCTCCTCCCTACCCCCATCTCCTCTGTTCTCCTCCCTACCCCCTCTCTCCTCTGTTCTCCTCCCTACCCCCTCTCTCCTCTGTTCTCCTCCCTACCCCCTATCTCCTCCCTACCCCCTCTCTCCTCTGTTCTCCTCCCTACCCCCTCTCTCCTCTGTTCTCCTCCCTACCCCCTATCTCCTCCCTACCCCCTCTCTCCTCCCTACCCCCTCTCTCCTCTGTTCTCCTCCCTACCCCCTCTCTGCTCTGTTCTCCTCCCTACCCCCTCTCTCCTCCCTACCCCCTATCTCCTCTGTTCTCCTCCCTACCCCCTCTCTCCTCCCTACCCCCTCTCTCCTCTGTTCTCCTCCCTACCCCCTGTGTCCTCTCCCCTGTCTCTCCTCTCCCCCGTCTCTCCTCTGTTCTCCTCCCTACCCCCTACCCCTCTCTCCTCTCCCCCATCTCTCCTCTGTTCTCCTCCCTACCCCTACCCCTTTCTCCTCTCCCCCGTCTCTCCTCTGTTCTCATCCCTACCCCCTCTCTCCTCTGTTCTCCTCCCTACCCCCTATCTCCTCTTTTCTCCTCCCTACCCCCCTCTCCTCTGTTCTCCTCCCTACCCCCTCTCTGCTCTGTTCTCCTCCCTACCCCCTCTCTCCTCCCTACCCCCTATCTCCTCTGTTCTCCTCCCTACCCCTCTCTCCTCCCTACCCCCTATCTCCTCTTTTCTCCTCCCTACCCCCCTCTCCTCTGTTCTCCTCCCTACCCCCTCTCTCCTCTGTTCTCCTCCCTACCCCCTCTCTCCTCTGTTCTCCTCCCTACCCCCTATCTCCTCCCTACCCCCTCTCTCCTCTGTTCTCCTCCCTACCCCCTCTCTCCTCTGTTCTCCTCCCTACCCCCTATCTCCTCCCTACCCCCTCTCTCCTCCCTACCCCCTCTCTCCTCTGTTCTCCTCCCTACCCCCTCTCTGCTCTGTTCTCCTCCCTACCCCCTCTCTCCTCCCTACCCCCTATCTCCTCTGTTCTCCTCCCTACCCCCTCTCTCCTCCCTACCCCCTCTCTCCTCTGTTCTCCTCCCTACCCCCTGTGTCCTCTCCCCTGTCTCTCCTCTCCCCCGTCTCTCCTCTGTTCTCCTCCCTACCCCCTACCCCTCTCTCCTCTCCCCCATCTCTCCTCTGTTCTCCTCCCTACCCCTACCCCTTTCTCCTCTCCCCCGTCTCTCCTCTGTTCTCATCCCTACCCCCTCTCTCCTCTGTTCTCCTCCCTACCCCCTATCTCCTCTTTTCTCCTCCCTACCCCCCTCTCCTCTGTTCTCCTCCCTACCCCCTCTCTGCTCTGTTCTCCTCCCTACCCCCTCTCTCCTCCCTACCCCCTATCTCCTCTGTTCTCCTCCCTACCCCTCTCTCCTCCCTACCCCCTATCTCCTCTTTTCTCCTCCCTACCCCCCTCTCCTCTGTTCTCCTCCCTACCCCCTCTCTGCTCTGTTCTCCTCCCTACCCCCTCTCTCCTCCCTACCCCCTATCTCCTCTGTTCTCCTCCCTACCCCCTCTCTCCTCCCTACCCCCTCTCTCCTCTGTTCTCCTCCCTACCCCCTGTGTCCTCTCCCCTGTCTCTCCTCTCCCCCGTCTCTCCTCTGTTCTCCTCCCTACCCCCTACCCCTCTCTCCTCTCCCCCATCTCTCCTCTGTTCTCCTCCCTACCCCTACCCCTTTCTCCTCTCCCCCGTCTCTCCTCTGTTCTCCTCCCTACCCCCCATCTCCTCTGTTCTCCTCCCTACCCCCTCTCTCCTTCCTACCCCCCTCTCCTCTGTTCTCCTCCCAACCCCCTCAAACCGTCTCTGCTTCCAGCTCACTTCCATCCTCTCCTCCCTCTCTCTCTACCTTCAAGCATCCATTATTTACGGCTTATCCTTCCTCCATTATTTAGGTCTAATCCTACCCACCTCTCAGGGTGAGGGAGAATAGAACAGAAATGGTACATTTAGACGACCAACTGTCAACACAGTAACAGAACAGAAAGAGTTCTCATGTAGTGGGAGTCTGCTGTCACACGTTCAACAACAGAGATGGATGGCTCTGTTTTATCTCTGTTCTTCAGACCATTGATGGCTGTTCTTATTTTGGTGGTAGTCTGTTCACCCAGACGTATAGATATATGTAACAAGGCAACAACAGACAACATGGAGGAAGATCATTGCTATTCTGTGTCAGTGAACGTAAGGCCTTCCCACCCAGGGCCGTGTATGTCGGCTGGGGGTGGAGGAATGAGGGGGTTGAGGGGGTGTGCGTCCATGCGGTGTGTAATGTGGTGTGTGTGTTGGCTTGGGGTGTGTCAAAATAAAACAAAATAAAATGTTATTGGTCACATACACATATTTAGCAGATGTTATTGCGGGTGTACCGAAATGCTTGTCGACGGCTTTGTAGTAACAGACCAGATGAATTAGCATCAGTCGGCACTTAAAATTGAGAGAAAATGTATGCTGACACACATAGCCGCATACTATAGCCCCCGGGGAGGGGACTGATGATCTCCCCCTTTATTCATGTCTGTCTGTAGTCCTGTAGCTGTCTGTCTGTAGTCCTGTAGCTGTCTGTCTGTAGTCCTGCAGCTGTCTGTCTGTAGTCCTGCAGCTGTCTGTCTGTAGTCCTGTAGCTGTCTGTCTGTAGTCCTGCAGCTGTCTGTCTGTAGTCCTGCAGCTGTCTGTCTGTAGTCCTGTAGCTGTCTGTCTGTAGTCCTGCAGCTGTCTGTCTGTAGTCCTGTAGCTGTCTGTCTGTAGTCCTGTAGCTGTCTGTCTGTAGTCCTGTAGCTGTCTGTCTGTAGTCCTGTAGCTGTCTGTCTGTAGTCCTGCAGCTGTCTGTCTGTAGTCCTGCAGCTGTCTGTCTGTAGTCCTGCAGCTGTCTGTCTGTAGTCCTGTAGCTGTCTGTCTGTAGTCCTGCAGCTGTCTGTCTGTAGTCCTGTAGCTGTCTGTCTGTAGTCCTGCAGCTGTCTGTCTGTAGTCCTGTAGCTGTCTGTCTGTAGTCCTGTAGCTGTCTGTCTGTAGTCCTGTAGCTGTCTGTCTGTAGTCCTGTAGCTGTCTGTCTGTAGTCCTGTAGCTGTCTGTCTGTAGTCCTGTAGCTGTCTGTCTGTAGTCCTGTAGCTGTCTGTCTGTAGTCTGCCAGCTGTCTGTCTGTAGTCAGCCAGCTGTCTGTCTGTAGTCCTGCAGCTGTCTGTGGCTGTAGACCAGACCTGGGGTATTTGCCCAGAGGCACAGAGAGATGGGAGAAGGAGGAGGTCTATTACATAGGGACTGGAACACAGGGGATGGAGGAGGTCTATTACATAGGGACTGGAACACAGGGGATAGAGGAGGTCTATTACATAGGGACTGGAACACAGGGGGATGGAGGAGGTCTATTACATAGGGACTGGAACACAGGGGATGGAGGAGGTCTATTACATAGGGACTGAAACACAGGGGATGGAGGAGGTCTATTACATAGGGACTGGAACACAGAGGGATGGAGGAGGTCTATTACATAGGGACTGGAACACAGAGGGATGGAGGAGGTCTATTACATAGGGACTGGAACACAGGGGATGGAGGAGGTCTATTACATAGGGACTGGAACACAGGGGATGGAGGAGGTCTATTACATAGGGACTGGAACACAGGGGGATGGAGGAGGTCTATTACATAGGGACTGGAACACAGGGGATGGAGGAGGTCTATTACATAGGGACTGGAACACAGGGGGATGGAGGAGGTCTATTACATAGGGACTGGAACACAGGGGGATGGAGGAGGTCTATTACATAGGGACTGGAACACAGGGAGATAGAGGAGGTCTATTACATAGGGACTGGAACACAGGGAGATAGAGGAGGTCTATTACATAGGGACTGAAACACAGGGGGATGGAGGAGGTCTATTACATAGGGACTGGAACACAGGGGGATGGAGGAGGTCTATTACATAGGGACTGGAACACAGGGGATGGAGGAGGTCTATTACATAGGGACTGAAACACAGGGGATGGAGGAGGTCTATTACATAGGGACTGGAACACAGGGGATGGAGGAGGTCTATTACATAGGGACTGGAACACAGGGGATAGAGGAGGTCTATTACATAGGGACTGGAACACAGGGGATAGAGGAGGTCTATTACATAGGGACTGGAACACAGGGGATGGAGGAGGTCTATTACATAGGGACTGAAACACAGGGGGATGGAGGAGGTCTATTACATAGGGACTGAAACACAGGGGGATGGAGGAGGTCTATTACATAGGGACTGGAACACAGGGGATAGAGGAGGTCTATTACATAGGGACTGGAACACAGGGGATGGAGGAGGTCTATTACATAGGGACTGGAACACAGGGGATGGAGGAGGTCTATTACATAGGGACTGGAACACAGGGGGATGGAGGAGAGAAGGAAAAGGCAGATCAATAGATATGATGGTCAGATGTGGTATGGTTAAAAGGATGATGTGGGCTGGTGGGGGGGGGGGGACATTTTAATGTCTCCCTGGCGATGACATGATGACATCAGTAGGCTGACTTCCTGGTCTGGCCCAGTGGCATACTGGGAAACCTCCTAATGGATGTCAAAAAGCTGCAGGAGGGAGGATGTCATTCTCTCTCTCTCCACCCCGCTCTCTCTCTCTCTCTCTCAGTTCAATTCAATTTAACGGCTTTATTGACATGGGAAACGTATGTTAACGTTGCCAAAGCAAGTGAAGTAGATAGTAAACAAAAGTGAAATAAACAATAAATATTAACAGTAAACATTACACTCAGAAGTTCCAAAAGACTAAAGACATTTCAAATGTCATATTACAGTGGGGGGAAAAGTATTTAGTCAGCCACCAATTGTGCAAGTTCTCCCACTTAAAAAGATGAGAGAGGCCTGTGATTTTCATCATAGGTACACGTCAACTATGACAGACAAAATGAGAAAAAAAAATCCAGAAAATCACATTTGTAGGATTTTTAATGAATTTATTTGCAAATTATGGTGTTTGTGATCTATTTTATAATTTCATTGAGGATAACATCAACACCACAGGTCTTTTTGGGTTGGAGGGTTTGTATTTTGTCCTGTAGTTCATTCAATGTAATTGGAGAATCCAGTGGGTTCTGGTAGTCTCTAATAGTTGATTCTAAGATTTGCATTTGATCATGTATCTTTTTTTGCTGTTTGTTCTTTGTTATAGAGCCAAAAAGATTGGAGAAGTGGTTTACCCATACATCTCCATTTTGGATAGATAACTCTTCGTGTTGTTGTTTGTTTAGTGTTTTCCAATTTTCCCAGAAGTGGTTAGTGTCTATGGATTCTTCAATTACATTGAGCTGATTTCTGACATGCTGTTCCTTCTTTTTCCGTAGTGTATTTCTGTATTGTTTTAGTGATTCACCATAGTGAAGGTGTAGGCTCAGGTCTTCTGGGTCTCTATGTTTTTGGTTGGATTGGTTTCTCAATTTCTTTCTTAGGTTTTTTGCATTCTTCATCAAACCATTTGTTGTTACTTTTCTTCGGTTTTCTGTTAGAGATTTTTAGATTTGATAGGGAAGCTGAGAGGTCAAATATACTGTTTAGGTTTTCTACTGCCAAGTTTACACCTTCACTATTACAGTGGAACGTTTTGTCCAGGAAGTTGTCTAGAATGGATTGAATTTGTTGTTTCCTAATTGTTTTTTGGTAGGTTTCGACACTACTTTCCTTCCAGCTATAGCATTTCTTTAATATTATTCAGTTCCTTTGGCTTTGTTGCCTCATGATTGAGTATTGCTCTGTTCAAGTAGACTGTGATTTTGCTGTGGTCTGATAGGGGTGTCAGTGGGCTGACTGTGAACGCTCTGAGAGACTCTGGGTTGAGGTCAGTGATAAAGTAGTCTACAGTACTACTGCCAAGAGATGAGCTATAGGTGTACCTACCATAGGATTCCCCTCGAAGCCTACCATTGACTATGTACAGACCCAGTGTGCGACAGAGCTGCAGGAGTTGTGACCCTTTTTTGTTGGTTATGTTGTCGTAGTTGTGCCTAGGGGGGCATATGGGGGAGGGAATGCTGTCACCTCCAGGTAGGTGTTTGTCCCCCTGTGTGCTGAGGGTGTCAGGTTCTTGTCCAGTTCTGGCATTTAGGTTGCCACAGACTAGTACATGTCCCTGGGTCTGGAAATTATTGATTGAAACTCTCTCTCTCTCTCTACCCCTCTCTCTCCCCACTTCTCTCACCCCCTCTCTCTCTCTACCCCCCCCCTCTCTCTCTCTCTCTCTCTCTCCCCACTTCTCTCTCTCCCCCTCTCTCTCCCCCTCTCCCCCTCTCTCTACACCTCTCTCTCTCCCCCCACTTCTCTCTCTCTCTCTCTCTCGCTCTCCCCCTCTCTCTACCTCTCTCTCCCCCCACTTCTCTCTCTCGCCCCTCTCTCTCCCCCCCACTTCTCTCTCCCCACTTCTTTCTCTCTCTCTATCTCTCTCTCTCCCTCCCCAACTTCTCTCTCTCCCTCTCTCTCTCTCTCTCCCTCCCCCACTTCTCTCTCTCTCTTTCTCTCTCTCCCTCCCCCACTTCTCCCTCTCTCTCCACCCCTCTCTCTCCCTCCCTCTCTTTCCACCCCTCTCTCTCCCTCCCCCTCTCTCTCCACCCCTCTCTCTCCACCCCTCTCTCTCCCTCCCCCCCTCCCCCTCTCTCCCTCTCTCTCCACCCCTCTCTCTCCACCTCTCTCTCCCTCCCCCTCTCTCACTCTCTCTCCACCCCTCTCTCTCCACCCCTCTCTCTCCCTCCCCCTCTCTCACTCTCTCTCCACCCCTCTCTCTCCCTCCCCCTCTCTCACTCTCTCTCCACCCCTCTCTCTCCACCCCTCTCTACCCCCCCCCTCTCTCTCTCTCTCTCTCTCCCCACTTCTCTCTCTCCCCCTCTCTCTACCCCTCTCCCCCTCTCTCTACACCTCTCTCTCTCTCCCCCCACTTCTCTCTCTCTCTCTCTCGCTCTCCCCCTCTCTCTACCTCTCTCTCCCCCCACTTCTCTCTCTCGCCCCTCTCTCTCCCCCCCACTTCTCTCTCCCCACTTCTTTCTCTCTCTCTATCTCTTTCTCTCCCTCCCCAACTTCTCTCTCTCCCTCTCTCTCTCTCTCCCTCCCCCACTTCTCTCTCTCTCTTTCTCTCTCTCCCTCCCCCACTTCTCCCTCTCTCTCCACCCCTCTCTCTCCCTCCCTCTCTTTCCACCCCTCTCTCTCCCTCCCCCTCTCTCCCTCTCTCTCCACCCCTCTCTCTCCACCCCTCTCTCTCCCTCCCTCTCTTTCCACCCCTCTCTCTCCCTCCCCCTCTCTCCCTCTCTCTCCACCCCTCTCTCTCCCTCCCCCTCTCTCACTCTCTCTCCACCCCTCTCTCTCCCTCCCTCTCTTTCCACCCCTCTCTCTCCCTCCCCCTCTCTCCCTCTCTCTCCACCCCTCTCTCTCCACCCCTCTCTCTCCCTCCCTCTCTTTCCACCCCTCTCTCTCCCTCCCCCTCTCTCCCTCTCTCTCCACCCCTCTCTCTCCCTCCCCCTCTCTCACTCTCTCTCCACCTCTCTCTCCCTCCCCCTCTCCCACTCTCTCTCCACCCCTCTCTCTCCCTCCCCCTCTCTCACTCTCTCTCCACCCCTCTCTACCCCCCCCCCTCTCTCTCTCTCTCTCTCTCCCCACTTCTCTCTCTCCCCCTCTCTCTACCCCTCTCCCCCTCTCTCTACACCTCTCTCTCTCTCCCCCACTTCTCTCTCTCTCTCTCTCGCTCTCCCCCTCTCTCTACCTCTCTCTCCCCCCACTTCTCTCTCTTGCCCCTCTCTCTCCCCCCCACTTCTCTCTCCCCACTTCTTTCTCTCTCTCTATCTCTCTCTCTCCCTCCCCAACTTCTCTCTCTCCCTCTCTCTCTCTCTCCCTCCCCCACTTCTCTCTCTCTCTACCCCTCTCTCTCCCCACTTCTCTCACCCCCTCTCTCTCTCTACCCCCCCCCCTCTCTCTCTCTCTCTCTCTCTCCCCACTTCTCTCTCTCCCCCTCTCTCTCCCCCTCTCCCCCTCTCTCTACACCTCTCTCTCTCCCCCCACTTCTCTCTCTCTCTCTCTCTCGCTCTCCCCCTCTCTCTACCTCTCTCTCCCCCCACTTCTCTCTCTCGCCCCTCTCTCTCCCCCCCACTTCTCTCTCCCCACTTCTTTCTCTCTCTCTATCTCTCTCTCTCCCTCTCTCCCCACTTCTTTCTCTCTCTCTATCTCTCTCTCTCCCTCCCCAACTTCTCTCTCTCCCTCTCACTCTCACTCCCTCCCCCACTACTCTCTCTCAACACCACACCCACCCCCCAACACCCACACTCCACCCCCACACACCCTCCCCCACTCACCCCCCCACCACCCACCCTCACAACCCCCTCTCACTCCCACCCCCTCTCTCACCACCCCTCTCTCACCACCCCCCTCTCACCCACCCCCCTCCCCACACACCCTCTCTCACCACCCCTCTCACTCCACCTCTCTCTCCCACCCCCTCTCCACTCTCTCCCACCCCTCTCTCTCCACCCCTCTCTCACCCTCCCCCTCTCTCACACTCTCTCCACCCCTCTCTCACCCTCCCCCTCTCTCACTCTCTCTCCACCCCCTCTCTCCACCCCTCTCACCCCCCCCCTCTCTCTCTCTCTCTCTCCCCACTCTCTCTCTCCCCCTCTCTCTACCCCTCTCCCCCACTCTCTACACCTCACTCTCTCTCCCCCCACTCTCTCTCTCTCTCTCTCGCTCTCCCCCTCTCTCTACCTCTCTCTCCCCCCACTTCTCCTCTCTCGCCCCTCTCTCTCCCCCCCACTTCTCTCTCCCCACTTCTTCTCTCTCTCTATCTCTCTCTCCCCCCAACTCTCTCTCCCCTCTCTCTCTCCCTCCCCCACTTCTCTCTCTCTTCTCTCTCTCCCTCCCCCACTTCTCCCTCTCTCTCCACCCCTCTCTCTCCCTCCCTCTCTTCCCCCCTCTCTCCCTCCCCCTCTCTCCCTCTCTCTCCACCCCTCTCTCTCCACCCCTCTCTCTCCCTCCCTCTCTTTCCACCCCTCTCTCTCCCTCCCCCTCTCTCCCTCTCTCTCCACCCCTCTCTCTCCCTCCCCCTCTCTCACTCTCTCTCCACCCCTCTCTCTCCCTCCCTCTCTTTCCACCCCTCTCTCTCCCTCCCCCTCTCTCCCTCTCTCTCCACCCCTCTCTCTCCACCCCTCTCTCTCCCTCCCTCTCTTTCCACCCCTCTCTCTCCCTCCCCCTCTCTCCCTCTCTCTCCACCCCTCTCTCTCCCTCCCCCTCTCTCACTCTCTCTCCACCTCTCTCTCCCTCCCCCTCTCCCACTCTCTCTCCACCCCTCTCTCTCCCTCCCCCTCTCTCACTCTCTCTCCACCCCTCTCTCTCCACCCCTCTCTACCCCCCCCTCTCTCTCTCTCTCTCTCTCCCCACTTCTCTCTCTCCCCCTCTCTCTACCCCTCTCCCCCTCTCTCTACACCTCTCTCTCTCTCCCCCACTTCTCTCTCTCTCTCTCTCGCTCTCCCCCTCTCTCTACCTCTCTCTCCCCCCACTTCTCTCTCTTGCCCCTCTCTCTCCCCCCCACTTCTCTCTCCCCACTTCTTTCTCTCTCTCTATCTCTCTCTCTCCCTCCCCAACTTCTCTCTCTCCCTCTCTCTCTCTCTCCCTCCCCCACTTCTCTCTCTCTCTTTCTCTCTCTCCCTCCCCCACTTCTCACTCTCTCTCCACCCTTCTCTCTCCACCCCTCTCTCTCCCTCCCCCTCTCTCACTCTCTCGCCACCCCTCTCTCTCCACCCCTCTCTCTCCCTCCCCCTCTCTCACTCTCTCTCCACCCCTCTCTCTCCACCCCTCTCTCTCCACCCCCTCTCTCACTCTCTCTCCACCCCTCTCTCCCTCCCCCTCTCTCCCTCTCTCTCCACCCCTCTCTCTCCCTCCCCCTCTCTCACTCTCTCTCCACCCCTCTCTCTCCACCCCTCTCTCTCCCTCCCTCTCTCTCCACCCCTCTCTCCCTCCCCCTCTCTCCCTCTCTCTCCACCCCTCTCTCTCCACCCCTCTCTCTCCCTCTCTCCCTCTCTCTCCACCCCTCTCTCTCCACCCCTCTCTCTCCCTCCCCCTCTCTCCCTCTCTCTCCACCCCTCTCTCTCCACCCCTCTCTCCACCCCTCTCTCTCCATTTTGTTCTGTTACAGCCTGAATAAAAAAATTATTAAATATATATTTTTGTCACTGGTCTACAGACAGTACTCCATAATGTCAAAGTGGAATTATGTTTTCCAAAACTGTTCCTTAAATAATAAAACATGAAAAGCTGAAATGTCTTGAGTCAATAAGTATTCAATCAATCAATCAAATGTTATTTGTCACATGCGCCGAATACAACAGGTGTAGACCTTACAGTGAAATGCTTACTTACAATGCAGTTTTAAGGAAATAGAGTTAAGAAAATATTTACTAAATAAACTAAAGTAAAAAAAACTAAACAAAAAAGTAACACAATAAAATAACAATAATGAGGCTATAAACAGGGGGTACCGGTACCGAGTCAATGTGCGGGGGTACAGGTTAGTCGAGGAAATTCGTACATGTAGGTAGGGGTAAAGTGACTATACATAGATAATAAACAGTGAGTAGCAGCAGTGTAAAAACAAAGGGGGGGGGGGGGCGGGTGGCCATTTGATTAATTGTTCAGCAATCTTATGGCTTGGGGATAGAAGCTGTTAAGGAGCCTTTTGGACCTAGACTTGGCGCTCCGGTACCGCTTGCTGTGCGGTTGCAGAGAGAACAGTCTATGACTTGGGTGGCTGGAATTTTTGAAAAATTTTTGGGCCCCTTTGTTATGGCAAGCCTAAATAGTTCAGGAGTAAAAACGTGCTCAACAAGTCAAGTTGTCCCACACATACAATTATCTGTAACGTCCCTCAGTTGAGCAGTGACTCTGCACCGGTACCCCCCTGTATATATAGCCTCCCTACTGTTATTTTATTTAACTCCTGCTCTTTTTTTCTCAACACTTTTTTGTTGTTTTATTTTACTTTTTTATTTAAAAATAAATGCATTGTTGGTTAAGGGCTGTAAGTAAGCATTTCACTGTAATGTCTACACCTGTTGTTTTTGGCGCATGTGGCCAATAACATTTGATTTGATTTGATTTGAATTTAAAACACAGAGTCAACCACCTAATTTCTACCAGCATGTTAAATGTGCAACCAGAGGAAAATAAACTCTAGACCACCTTTACTCCACACACAGAGACGCATACAAATCTCTCCCTCGCCCTCCATTTGGCAAATCTGACCATAACTCGTTCCTCCTGATTCCTGCTTATAAGCAAAAACTAAAGCAGGAAGCACCAGTGACTCGGTTAATAAAAAAGTGTCAGATGATGCAGATGCTAAGCTACAGGACTGTTTTGCTAGCACAGACTGGAATATGTTCCGGGATTCTTCAGATAGCATTGAGGAGTATGCCACATCAGTCACTGGCTTCATCAATAAGTGCATCGATGACGTCGTCCCCACAGTGACTGTACGTACATACCCCAACCAGAAGCCATGGATTACAGGAAACATCCGCACTGAGCTAAAGGCTAGAGCTGCCGCATTCAAGGAGTGGGACTCTAACCCGGACGCTTATAAGAAATCCCGCTATGCCCTCCGACAAACCATCAAACAGGCAAAGAGTCAATACAGGACTAAAATTGAATCGTACTACACCGGCTCTTACGCTCATCGGATGTGGCAGGGTTTGAAAACTATTACAGACTACAAAGGGAAGCACAGCCGTGAGCTGCCCAGTGACACGAGCCTACCAGACGAGCTAAATCACTTCTATGCTCGCTTTGAGGCAAGCAACACTGAAGCATGCATGAGAGCACCAGCTGTTCCGGATGACTATGTGATCATGCTCTCCGTAACCGATGTGAGTAAGACTTTTAAGCAGGTCAACATTCACAAGGCCGCAGGGCCAGACGGACTACCAGGACGTGTACTCCGAGCATGTGCTGACCAACTGGCAAGTGTCTTCACTGACATTTTCAACATGTCCCTGACTGAGTCTGTAATACCAACATGGCCTCCTGTAGCTCAGTTGGTAGAGCATGGCGCTTGCAATGCCAGGGTTGTGGGTTCGATTCCCATGGGGGGCCAGTATGAAAAATGCATGCACTCACTAACTGTAAGTCGCTCTGGATAAGAGTGTCTGCTAAATGACTAAAATGTAAAAATGTAAATGTTTCAAGCAGACCACCATAGTCCCCGTGCCCAAGGACACTAAGATAACCTGCCTAAATGATACCGACCTGTAGCACTGACGTCTGTAGCCATGAAGTGCTTTGAACGGCTGGTCATGGCTCACATCAACACCATTATCCCAGAAACCCTAGACCCACTCCAATTTGCATACCGCCCCAACAGATCCACAGATGATGCAGTCTCTATTGCACTCCACACTGCCCTTTCCCACCTGGACAAGAGGAACACCTACGTGGGAATGCTATTCATTGACTACAGCTCAGCGTTCAACACCATAGTGCCCTCAAAGCTCATCACTAAGCTAAGGATCCTGGGACTAAACACCTCCCTCTGCAAATGGATCCTGGACTTCCTGACGGGCCGCCCCAAGGTGGTAAGGGTAGGTAACAACACATCTGCCATGATGATCCTCAACACGGGGGCCCCTCAGGGGTGCGTGCTCAGTCCCCTCCTGTACTCCCTGTTCACCCATGACTGCGTGGCCAGGCACGACTCCAACGCCATCATTAAGTTTGCAGACGACACAACAGTGGTAGGCCTGATCACCAACAACAACGAGACAGCCTATAGGGAGGAGGTCAGAGACCTGGCCGTGTGGTGCCAGGATAACAACCTCTCCCTCAACGTCAGCAAGACAAACGAGATGATTGTGGACTACAGGGAAAAAAAGAGGACTGAGCACGCCCCCATTCTCAAGTTCCTTGGTGTCCACATCACCAACAAACTATCACGGTCCAAAGACACCAAGAGAGTCATGAAGAGGGCACGACAAAGCCTATTCCCCCTCAGGAGACTGAAAACATTTGGCATGGGTCCTCAGATCTTAAAAAAGTTATACAGCTGCACCATCGAGAGCATCCTGACTGGTTGCATCACTGCCTGGTATGGCAATTGCTCGGCCTCCGACCACAAGGCACTACAGAGGGTAGTGCGTACGGCCCAGTACATCATTGGGGCCGAGCTTCCTGCCATTCAGGACCTCTATACCAGGCGGTGTCAGAGGAAGGCCCTCAAAATTGTCAAAGACTCCAGCCACCCTATTCATAGACTGTTCTCTCTGCTACCGCACGGCAAGCGGTACCGAAGCGCCAAGTCTAGGTCCAAAAGGCTTCTCAACAGCTTCTACCCCAAAGCCATAAGACTCCTGAGCGGCTAATCATGACTATCTGTTTATTATTTATGCATAGTCACTTTAACTCTACCCACATGTACAGTGGGGAAAAAAAGTATTTAGTCAGCCACCAATTGTGCAAGTTCTCCCACTTAAAAAGATGAGAGAGGCCTGTAATTTTCATCATAGGTACACGTCAACTATGACAGACAAAATGAGGAAAAAAAATCCAGAAAATCACATTGTAGGATTTTTTATGAATTTATTTGCAAATTATGGTGGAAAATAAGTATTTGGTCAATAACAAAAGTTTCTCAATACTTTGTTATATACCCTTTGTTGGCAATGACACAGGTCAAACGTTTTCTGTAAGTCTTCACAAGGTTTTCACACACTGTTGCTGGTATTTTGGCCCATTCCTCCATGCAGATGAAACATGCTGAGAAGGATTATTACCACAGCAAGTAAGGTACTTGGAGTCAAACAGACAGGCCTGGATGAGATCTTTAAGGTCAGGGCCCTCCGTAAGGCTCACAAAATCATTTTAGACCCAAGTCACCCCCTGTACCTGGACTTTGAATTACTCCCCTCTGGGCGTAGGTATAGGGCACCCCTCAGCAGGAAAAATAGAACGAGACAATCATTTGTGCCAGGTGTGATATCCCTCTTAAATAGCTCGGGCAAATGTTCCCATTGACCCCGTAAGGCCAGCAGGCTAGTCTTTGTTTTAAATGTTTTAAATGTTTTATTTCTTATTTCTTACTTTTATTGGTGCGTGACTGTTATTGAAAGTTGTATTGTCAATCTTGTTTTGTATTTAACGCCACTTTAAATGTGTACATGACACTGCAACAAAATTTCCCCATGGGGACAATAAAGTAAGTAAGTAAGTAAGATCTCCTCTAGAGCAGTGATGTTTTGGGGCTGTCGCTGGGCAACACGGACTTTCAACTCCCTCCAAAGATTTTCTATGGGGTTGAGATCTGGAGACTGGCTAGGCCACTCCAGGACCTTGAAATGCTTCTTACGAAGCCACTCCTTCGTTGCCCGGGCGGTGTGTTTGGGATCATTGTCATGTTGAAAGGCCAGGTCACAGTTGTAAATGAGAACCTGTTCTCAACTGGTTTACCTGGTTAAATAAAGGTGAAATAAAAAAAAAAAAAAAAAAAAAAGACCCAGCCACGTTTCATCTTCAATGCCCTTGCTGATGGAAGGAGGTTTTCACTCAAAATTTCACGATACATGGCCCCATTCATTCTTTCCTTTACATGGATCAGTCGTCCTGGTCCCTTTGCAAAAAAACAGCCCCAAAGCATGATGTTTCCACCCCCATGCTTCACAGTAGGTATGGTGTTCTTTGGATGCAACTCAGCATTCTTTGTCCTCCAAACACGACGAGTTGAGTTTTTACCAAAAAGTTCTATTTTGGTTTCATCTGACCATATGACATTCTCCCAATCCTCTTCTGGATCATCCAAATGCACTCTAGCAAACTTCAGACGGGCCTGGACATGTACTGGCTTAAGCAGGGGGACACGTCTGCCACTGCAGGATTTGAGTCCCTGGCGGCGTAGTGTGCTACTGATGGTAGGCTTTGTTACTGGTGCAGGTCTACAATTTTGCTTCTGGTGTCCTTTGACAGCTCTTTGGTCTTGGCCATAGTGGAGTTTGGAGTGTGACTGTTTGAGGTTGTGGACAGGTGTCTTTTATACTGATAACAAGTTCAAACAGGTGCCATTAATACAGGTAACGAGTGGAGGACAGAGGAGCCTCTTAAAGAAGAAGTTACAGGTCTGTGAGAGCCAGAAATCTTGCTTGTTTGTAGGTGACCAAATACTTATTTTCCACCATAATTTGCAAATAAATTCATTAAAAATCCTACAATGTGATTTTCTGGAGAAAAAAATTCTCATTTTGTCTGTCATAGTTGATGTGTACCTATGATGAAAATTACAGGCCTCTCTCATCTTTTTAAGTGGGAGAACTTGCACAATTGGTGGCTGACTAAATACTTTTTTTCCACACTGTACATACAGTTGAAGTTGGAAATGTACATACACATTAGCCAAATACATTTAAACTCAGTTTTTCACAATTCCTGACATTTAATCCTAGTAAAAATTCCCTGTTTTAGGTCAGTTAAGATCACCACTTTATTTTAAGAATGTGAAATGTCAGAATAATAGTAGGGAGAATGATTTATTTCAGCTTTTATTTCTTTCATCACATTCCCAGTGGGTCAGAAGTTTACATACACTCAATTAGTATTTGGTAGCATTGCCTTGAAATTGTTTAACTTGGGTCAAACGTTTTGGGTAGCCTTCCACAAGCTTCCCACAATAAGTAGGGTGAATTTTGGCCCATTCCTCCTGACAGAGCTGGTGTAACTGAGTCAGGTTTGTAGGCCTCCTTGCTCGCACATGCTTTTTCAGTTCTGCCCACACATTTTCTATAGGATTGAGGTCAGGGCTTTGTAATGGCCACTCCAATACCTTGACTTTGTTGTCCTTAAGGCATTTTGCCACAACTTTGGAAGTATGCTTGGGGTCATTGTCCATTTGGAAGACCCATTTGCGACCAAGCTTTAACTTCCTGACTGATGTCTTGAGATGTTGCTTCAATATATCCACATCATTTTCCTTCCTCATGAAGCCATCTATTTTGTGAAGTGCACCAGTCCCTCCTGCAGCAAAGCACACCCACAGCATGATGCTGCCACCCCCGTGCTTCACGGTTGGGATGGTGTTCTTTGGCTTGCAAGCGGCCCCCCTTTTTCCTCCAAACATAACGTTGGTCAATATGGCCAAACAGTTCTATTTTTGTTTCATCAGACCAGAGGACATTTCTCCAAAAAGTACGATCTTTGTCCCAATGTGCAGTTGCAATCCGTAGTCTGGCTTTTTTATGGCGGTTTTGGAGCAGTGGCTTCTTCCTTGCTGAACGGCCTTTCAGGTTATGTCGATATAGGACTCATTTAACTGTGGCTATAGATACTTTTGTACCTGTTCATCTCTAGAAGACAGAACGCATCTCCTTCCTGAGCGGTGTGACGGCTGCGTGGTGCCATGGTGTTTATACTTGCGTACTATTGTTTGTACAGATGAACGTGGTACCTTCAGGCGTTTGGAAATTGCTCCCAAGGATGAACCAGTCTTGTGGAGGTCTACAATTTTTTTCTGAGGTCTTTGCTGATTTCTTTTGATTTTCCCATGATGTCAAGCAAAGAGGCACTGAGTTTGAAGGTAGGCCTTGAAATACATCCACAGGTACACCTCCAATTGACTCAAATGATGTCAATTACCCTATCAGAAGCTTCTAAAGCCATGACATAATTTTCTGGAATTTTCCAAGCTGTTTAAAGACACAGTCAACTTAGTGTATTGTCACGGTTCTCTAAGACCGAACCCAGAAGCAGACCAGGACAAGGTGAGTTGAACGAAGGTGAGTGTTTATTTACAGATTCAAAAGGATGTAGAATAATCCAGGAGACGGAGCGGGTGGCGGAGATGAGTAGGTGGAGGTGAAGTGGCAGATGAACTGATGGCACGGCAGGGGTTGGGTGAAGGTTCCGGGAGAATGACTGTAGACAGAAAAAAATGGAGGTAAGTACAAGGCAGGTCAACAAGGTGCAAAAACAACAAAACTAACGCTAGAGGCTGATACGCGGGCAAAACATACTGTTAATGGCTGACGATCCGGCAGGGAATGGATGTCAGGTCAGAGCTTAAGAAGGGGTGATGATCAGGACCAGGTGTGCCGAGGCTGATGAGAAGCAGGTGCGGGTAATCGAGAGATCACCCGCCTAGCAACGTCGCCCGGCAACCGGACAGGGTGCGTTCAGGAACCTTTGGGAAAACAGGAGATACCGAGCAGAAAAACGGCAACCCAGGCAGGAACAGACTCAGGACGCAGGGTTCATGACATGTATGTAAACTTCTGACCCACTGGAATTGTGATACAGTGAATTATAAGTGAAATAATCTGTCTGTAAACAATTGTTGGAAAAATTACTTGTGTCATGAAATTTGTGGAGTTGAAAACACATTTTAATGACTCCAACCTAAGTGTGTGTAAACTTCCGACTTCAACTGTATTACCTCAATTACCTCGACTAGCCGTTGCCCCAGCACATTGACTCTGCATCGGTACCCCCCTGTATATATAGCCTCCCTACTGTTATTTTATTTTACTGCTGCTCTTTAGTTATTTGCTGACATTTTTTTTGCTAAATTTTTTCTTTATTTGTTTTACTTTGCATTATTGGTTAAGGGCTACTGTTATTTTATTTTACTCCTGCTCTTTTTTTCTCAACACTTTTTTGTTGTTTTTATTTTACTTTTTTATTTAAAAATAAATGCATTGTTGGTTAAGGGCTGTAAGTAAGCATTTCACTCTAATGTCTACACCTGTTGTATTCGGCACATGTGGCAAATACAATTTTATTTTATTTTATTTGAAAGACCAGGGAGGTTTTCCAATGCCTCACAAAGAAGGGCACCTATTGGTAGATGGGCACCTAAATAAGTTCAGGAGTACAAATTTGCTTAACAAGTCACATAATAAGTTGCATGGACTCACTCTGTGTGCAATAATAGTGTTTAACATGATTTCTTAAATGACTACCTCATCTCTGTACCCCACACATACAATTATCTGTTAAGGTCCCTCAGTCGAGCAGTGAATTTCAAACACAGATTCAACCACAAAGACCAGGGAGTTTTTCCAATGCCTCGCAAAGAAGGGCACCTATTGGTAGATAGCTTAAAAAGCAGACATTGAATATCCCTTTGAGCATGGTGAAGTTATTAATTACACTGTGGAAGGTGTACCAATACACCCAGTCACTACAAAGATACAGGTATCCTTCGTAACTCAGTTGCAGGAGAGGAACGAAACCGCTCAGGGATTTCACCATAAGGCCGATGGTGACTTTAAAAACAGTTATATAATTTAATGGCTGTGATAGGAGAAAACTGAGGATGGATCAACAACATTGTGCAACACTGTTTGCAACAAGGCACTAAAGAAATACTGCAAAGAAAATTGTAAAAAACAATTTACAAGCTTAACATCCTTGTCATTTATCGCCCTCCAGGTTCCCTTGGAGAGTTCATCAATGAGCTTGATGCCTTGATAAGTTCCTTTCCTGAGGATGGCTCACCCCTCACAGTTCTGGGTGACTTCAACCTCCCTACGTCTACCTTTGACTCATTTCTCTCTGCCTCCTTCTTTCCACTCCTCTCCTCTTTTGACCTCACCCTCTCACCGTCCCCCCCTACTCACAAGGCAGGCAATACGCTTGACCTCATCTTTACTAGATGCTGTTCTTCTACTAATCTCACTGCAACTCCCCTCCATGTCTCCGACCACTACTTTGTATCCTTTTCTCTCTCGCTCTCCTCCAACACTACTCACTCTGCCCCTTCTCAGATGGTAATGCGCCGTCGCAACCTTCGCTCTCTCTCTCCCGCTACTCTCTCCTCTTCCATGCTATCATCTCTTCCCTCTGCTCAATCCTTCTCCCTCCAATCTCCTGATTCTGCCTCCTCAACCCTCCTCTCCTCCCTTTCTGCATCCTTTGACTCTCTATGTCCCCTATCCTCCCGGCCGGCTCGGTCCTCCCCTCCTGCTCCGTGGCTTGACGACTCATTGCGAGCTCACAGAAGAGGGCTCCGGGCAGCCGAGCGGAAATGGAGGAAAACTAGACTCCCTGCGGACCTGGCATCTTTTCACTCCCTCCTCTCTACATTTTCTTCATCTGTTTCTGCTGCTAAAGCCACTTTCTACCACTCTAAATTCCAAGCATCTGCCTCTAACCCTAGGAAGCTCTTTGCCACCTTCTCCTCCCTGCTGAATCCTCCTCCCCCTCCCCCCTCCTCCCTCTCTGTGGATGACTTTGTCAACCATTTTGAAAAGAAGGTTGACGACATCCGATCCTCGTTTGTTAAGTCAAATGACACTGCTGGTCCTGCTCACACTGCCCTACCCTATGCTTTGACTTCTTTCTCCCCTCTCTCTCCAGATGAAATCTTGCGACTTGTGACGGCCGGCCGCCCAACAACCTGCCCGCTTGACCCTATCCCCTCCTCTCTTCTCCAGACCATCTCTGGTGACCTTCTCCCTTACCTCACCTCGCTCATCAACTCATCCTCGACTGCTGGCTATGTCCCTTCCGTCTTCAAGAGAGCGAGAGATGCACCCCTTCTCAAAAAACCAACACTCGATCCCTCTGATGTCAACAACTACAGACCAGTATCCCTTCTTTATTTTCTCTCCAAAACTCTTGAGCGTGCCGTCTCTAGCCAACTCTCTTGCTATCTCTCTCAGAATGACCTTGATCCAAACCAGTCAGGTTTCAAGACTGGTCATTCAACTGAGACTGCTCTTCTCTGTGTCACGGAGGCTCTCCACACTGCTAAATCTAACTCTCTCTCCTCTGCTCTTGTCCTTCTAGACCTGTCTGCTGCCTTTGATACTGTGAACCATCAGATCCTCCTCTCCACCCTCTCCGATCTGGGCATCTCCGGCGCGGCTCACTCTTGGATTGCGTCCTGCCTGACCGGTCGCTCCTACCAAGTGGCGTGGCGAGAATCTGTCTCCGCACCACGTGCTCTCACCACTGGTGTCCCCCAGGGCTCAGTTCTAGGCCCTCTCCTATTCTCTCTATACACCAAGTCACTCGGCTCTGTCATATCCTCACATGGCTTCTCCTATCATTGCTACGCAGACGACACACAACTAATCTTCTCCTTTCCCCCTTCTGATAACCAGGTGGCGAATCGCATCTCTGCATGTCTGGCAGACATATCAGTGTGAATGACGGATCACCACCTCAAGCTGAACCTCGGCAAGACGGAGCTGCTCTTCCTCCCGGGGAAGGACTGCCCGTTCCATGATCTCGCCATCACGGTTGACAACTCCGTTGTGTCCTCCTCCCAGAGTGCGAAGAGCCTTGGTGTGACCCTGGACAACACCCTGTCGTTCTCCGCTAACATCAAGGCGGTGACCCGATCCTGTAGGTTCATGCTCTACAACATTCGGAGAGTACAACCCTGCCTTACACAGGAAGCGGCACAGGTCCTAATCCAGCCACTTTTCATCTCCCGTCTGGATTACTGCAACTCGCTGTTGGCTGGGCTCCCTGCCTGTGCCATTAAACCCCTACAACTAATCCAGAATGCCGCAGCCCATCTGGTGTTCAAGTTCTCTCACGTCACCCCGCTCATCCACACACTCCACTGGCTTCCAGTTGAAGCTCGCATCTGCTACAAGACCATAGTGCTTGCCTACGGAGCTGTGAGGGGAACGGCACCTCCGTACCTTCAGGCTCTGATCAGTCCCTACACCCAAACGAGGGCATTGCGTTCATCCACATCTGGCCTGCTGGCCCCCCTACCTCTGCGGAAGCACAGTTCCCGCTCAGCCCAGTCAAAACTGTTCGCTGCTCTGGCACCCCAATGGTGGAACAAGCTCCCTCACGACGCTAGGACAGCGGAGTCACTCACCACCTTCCGGAGACACTTGAAACCCCACCTCTTTAAGGAATACCTGGGATAAGATAAAGTAATCCTTCTACCCCCCCTTACCCCACACCCCCCCAAAAAAAGAAAGAAAAAAAAGAACATTGTGGTTATCCCACTGGCTATAAGGTGAATGCACCAATTTGTAAGTCGCTCTGGATAAGAGCGTCTGCTAAATGATGTAAATGTAAATGTTCTGAATACAAAGTGTTATTTTTGGGGCAAACACAACACATTACTGAGTACCATTCTCCATATTTTCAAGCAGAGCGGTGGCTGCATCATGTTATGGGTATACTTGTAATTGTTTTTCAGGATAAAAAATAAATGGAATGGATCTAAACACAGGCAAAATGCTAGAGGAAAACCTGGTTCAGTCTGCTTTCCACCAGACACAGATATTAATTCACCTTTCAGCAGGACAATAACCTAAAACACAAGGCCAAATATACACTGGTGTTGCTTACCAATATGACACTGAATGTTCCTGAGTGGCCGAGTTACAGTTTTGACTTAAATTGGCTTGAATATCTATGGCAAGACCTGAAAATGGTTGTCTAGCAATGATCAACAACCAATTTGACAGAGCTTGAAGAATTTTGAAAAGAATAATGGGCAAATGTTGCACAATCCAGGTGTGGAAAGCTCTTAGAGACTTACCCAGAAAGACTCGCAGCTGTAATCGCTGCTAAAGGTGCCTCTACAAATAATTGACTAAGTGTTATGAATACTTCTGTAAATGAGCTATTTCTGTATTACATTTTCCAAAAACGTGCAAAAATTTCTACAAACATGTTTTCATTTTGTCATTATGGGGTATTGTGTGTAGATGGGTGAGGAAAAAAATGGAATCCATTTTGAATTCAGGCTGTAACAACAATTAATAAATCAAATCAAGTATGGGGTATGAATACTTTCTGAAGGCACCCACACACACACACCAACACACACAGAGACGTTCCTTAGAGACCGACCTCATATGACCTGCCATCTAATGACCTGGTAATTAAGTAGTTGTTAAATATTCCATGCATTTATAGTTAAACAGCTTCTCACAGCTACACCAATGTGCTACTCCGTTTCGGAGCTTAGCTGTGAACACTTTGCTGCCATCACCCATAAATGAAACACAGCATCCAAAGATGGATTCATTAATCATCTACAAGAACATGAAATTCAGACAGTATGTCAGGGATGCATATCAAATCATCACACGGCCTGTAACTGCAGTGTAAGGTGTCTATTTCAGAGAGTGCACACTATTCCCTTTAAAGGGCACTACTTTTGACCAGGGCCCATAGAGCTCTAGTCAAAAGTAGTGCAGGGAATAGGGTGCCATTTGGGACGAGACTGAGATTCCATCCACATCATCATTGAACATGAACGTCATGAACACATCTGAAGAAACACGCACCTCAGACTGGATAAAGACATCAAAAAGCCTATTATATGCAAATGAGGAAAGGCAACACTAGGAGTCTGTCATGTTTTGGGCAACAGCATCATCATCATCATCATCATCATCATCATCACAAAAGTTGGAGAACAAAACAAAAAAAATCCCACTGCGGAGTTAGTTAGGGGATATCTAACCCAAACCAATACATCACTCTAGTTAGGGCTAGTTAGGGGATCTCTAACCCAAACCAATACATCACTCTAGTTAGGGCTAGTTAGGGGATCTCTAACCCAAACCAATACATCACTTTAGTTAGGGGATCTCTAACCCAAACCAATACATCACTCTAGTTAGGGTTAGTTAGGGGATCTCTAACCCAAACCAATACATCACTCTAGTTATGGCTAGTTAGGGGATCTTTAACCCAAACCAATACATCACTCTAGTTAGGGCTAGTTAGGGGATCTCTAACCCAAACCAATAACTCACTCCAGTTAGGGCTAGTTAGGGGATCTCTAACCCAAACCAATACATCACTCCAGTTAGGGCTAGTTAGGGGATCTCTAACCCAAACCAATACTTCACTCCAGTTAGGAATAGTTAGGGGATCTCTAACCCAAACCAATACATCACTCTAGTTAGTGCTAGTTAGGTAATATCTAACCCAAACCAATACATCACTCTAGTTAGGGCTAGTTAGGGGATCTCTAACCCAAACCAATACTTCACTCCAGTTAGGGCTAGTTAGGGGATCTCTAACCCAAACCAATACATCACTCTAGTTAGGGCTAGTTAGGGGATCTCTAACTCAAACCAATACATCACTCTAGTTAGGGCTAGTTAGGGGATCTCTAACCCAAACCAATACATCACTCTGGTTAGGGCTAGTTAGGGGATCTCTAACCCAAACCAATACATACCTCTAGTTAGAGCTAGTTAGGGGATCTCTAACCCAAACCAATACATCACTCTAGTTAGGGCTAGTTAGGGGATCTCTAACCCAAACCAATACATAACTCTAGTTAGGGCTAGTTAGGGGATCTCTAACCCAAACCAATAACTCACTCCAGTTAGGGCTAGTTAGGGGATCTCTAACCCAAACCAATAACTCACTCCAGTTAGGGCTAGTTAGGGGATCTCTAACCCAAACCAATACATCACTCTAGTTAGTGCTAGTTAGGTAATCTCTAACCCAAACCAATACATCACTCTAGTTAGGGCTAGTTAGGGGATCTCTAACCCAAACCAATACTTCACTCCAGTTAGGGCTAGTTAGGGGATCTCTAACCCAAACCAATACATCACTCCAGTTAGGGCTAGTTAGGGGATCTCTAACCCAAACCAATACATCACTCTAGATAGGGCTAGTTAGGGGATCTCTAACCCAAACCAATACATCACTCTGGTTAGGGCTAGTTAGGGGATCTCTAACCCAAACCAATACATCACTCTAGTTAGGGGATCTCTAACCCAAACCAATACATCACTCTAGTTATGGCTAGTTAGGGGATCTTTAACCCAAACCAATACATCACTCTAGTTAGGGGATCTCTAACCCAAACCAATACATCACTCTAGTTAGGGCTAGTTAGGGGATCTCTAACCCAAACCAATACATCACTCTAGTTATGGCTAGATAGGGGATCTCTAACCCAAACCAATACTTCACTCCAGTTAGGGCTAGTTAGGGGATCTCTAACCCAAACCAATACATCACTCCAGTTAGGGCTATTTAGGGGATCTCTTACCCAAACCAATACTTCACTCCAGTTAGGGCTAGTTAGGGGATCTCTAACCCAAACCAATACATCACTCTAGTTAGGGCTAGTTAGGGGATCTCTAACCCAAACCAATACATACCTCTAGTTAGACCTAGTTAGGGGATTTCTAACCCAAACCAATACATCACTCTAGTTAGAGCTAGTTAGGGGATCTCTAACCCAAACCAATACTTCATGTCACGATCGTCTAATGAGGGAGACCAAGGCGCAGCGTTGCGAGTGAACATATTCTATTTATTTAAATGATCACACGAACCAAAACAAATAAACAACGAATGCGTGACGTCTATGGTACAACACGACCACACACGAACAAAATCCCACAACCCGAAAGAAAAACAGACAGATTAAATATGGCTCCCAATCAGAGACAACCAGCCGACAGCTGACACTCGTTGCCTCTGATTGGGAGTCACACCGGCAAACATAGAAACAGACAACCTAGAACACCCACCAAAGAAACAGAAAACATAGAATGAACACACCCTGGCTCAACATAATGAGTCCCCGAGCCAGGGTGTGACACTTCACTCCAGTTAGGGCTAGTTAGGGGATCTCTAACCCAAACCAATACATCACTCTAGTTAGGGCTAGTTAGGGGATCTCTAACCCAAACCAATACATCACTCTAGTTAGTGCTAGTTAGGTAACCTCTAACCCAAACCAATACATCACTCTAGTTAGGGCTAGTTAGGGGATCTCTAACCCAAACCAATACTTCACTCCAGTTAGGGCTAGTTAGGGGATCTCTAACTCAAACCAATACATCACTCTAGTTAGGGCTAGTTAGGGGATCTCTAACCCAAACCAATACATCACTCTAGTTAGGGCTAGTTAGGGGATCTCTAACCCAAACCAATACATCTTTCACGAATTCCGCCGAGGCTGCTCCTCCTCCTTGTTCGGGCAGGCTTCGGCGTTCGTCGTCCCCGGAGTACTAGCTTCCACCGTTTGATGTTATCTATGTTTGTTTGATTTTGTCTGTTTAGTGCACCTGTTCCACATCACATCTTAATTATGTCACCTATAAGTTTCCTCTGGTTTTTGTTTGTAGTTGTGTGTCGTTGTTCTCCTGTCGGGTTGGTTTAGTGTATGAGTTTAGTATTTGTTAGTGCCGTGCGCACTTAACGCACTGTTTTGCGTATTCGCCTGATGTATTTTGAATTTTGCTACGGTGACTATTAAAAGTCGGATCAACTAAGCTTCTGTGTCCTGCGCCTGACTCCAACACCGCATCCACATCAGCATTGTGACAACATCACTCTAGTTAGTGCTAGTTAGGTAACCTCTAACCCAAACCAATACATCACTCTAGTTAGGGCTAGTTAGGGGATCTCTAACCCAAACCAATACATCACTCTAGTTAGGGCTAGTTAGGGGATCTCTAACCCAAACCAATACATCACTCTAGTTTGTGCTAGTTAGGTAACCTCTAACCCAAACCAATACATCACTATAGTTAGTGCTAGTTAGGTAACCTCTAACCCAAACCAATACATCACTCTAGTTAGGGCTAGTTAGGGGATCTCTAACCCAAACCAATACATCACTCTAGTTAGGGCTAGTTAGGGGATCTCTAACCCAAACCAATACATCACTCTAGTTAGGGCTAGTTAGGGGATCTCTAACCCAAACCAATACATCACTCTAGTTAGAGCTAGTTAGGGGATCTCTAACCCAAACCAATACATCACTCTAGTTATGGCTAGTTAGGGGATCTTTAACCCAAACCAATAGTCACTCTAGTTAGGGTTAGTTAGGGGATCTCTAACCCAAACCAATACGTCACTCTAGTTAGAGCTAGTTAGGGGATCTCTAACCCAAACCAATACATCACTCTAGTTAGTGCTAGTTAGGTAACCTCTAACCCAAACCAATACATCACTCTAGTTATGGCTAGTTAGGGGATCTCTAACCCAAACCAATACATCACTCTAGTTAGTGCTAGTTAGGTAACCTCTAACCCAAACCAATACATCACTCTAGTTAGTGCTAGTTAGGTAACCTCTAACCCAAACCAATACATCACTCTAGTTAGGGCTAGTTAGGGGATCTCTAACCCAAACCAATACATCACTCTAGTTAGGGGATCTCTAACCCAAACCAATACATCACTCTAGTTAGGGCTAGTTAGGGGATCTCTAACCCAAACCAATACATCACTCTAGTTAGGGCTAGTTAGGGGATCTCTAACCCAAACCAATACATCACTCTAGTTAGGGCTAGTTAGGGGATCTCTAACCCAAACCAATACTTCACTCCAGTTAAGGCTAGTTAGGGGATCTCTAACCCAAACCAATACATCACTCTAGTTAGGGCTAGTTAGGGGATCTCTAACCCAAACCAATACATCACTCTGGTTAGGGCTAGTTAGGGGATCTCTAACCCAAACCAATACATACCTCTAGTTAGACCTAGTTAGGGGATTTCTAACCCAAACCAATACATCACTCTAGTTAGAGCTAGTTAGGGGATCTCTAACCCAAACCAATACATCACTCTAGTTAGGGGATCTCTAACCCAAACCAATACATCACTCTAGTTATGGCTAGTTAGGGGATCTTTAACCCAAACCAATACATCACTCTAGTTAGGGGATCTCTAACCCAAACCAATACATCACTCTAGTTAGGGCTAGTTAGGGGATCTCTAACCCAAACCAATACATCACTCTAGTTATGGCTAGATAGGGGATCTCTAACCCAAACCAATACTTCACTCCAGTTAGGGCTAGTTAGGGGATCTCTAACCCAAACCAATACATCACTCCAGTTAGGGCTATTTAGGGGATCTCTTACCCAAACCAATACTTCACTCCAGTTAGGGCTAGTTAGGGGATCTCTAACCCAAACCAATACATCACTCTAGTTAGGGCTAGTTAGGGGATCTCTAACCCAAACCAATACATACCTCTAGTTAGACCTAGTTAGGGGATTTCTAACCCAAACCAATACATCACTCTAGTTAGAGCTAGTTAGGGGATCTCTAACCCAAACCAATACTTCATGTCACGATCGTCTAATGAGGGAGACCAAGGCGCAGCGTTGCGAGTGAACATATTCTATTTATTTAAATGATCACACGAACCAAAACAAATAAACAACGAATGCGTGACGTCTATGGTACAACACGACCACACACGAACAAAATCCCACAACCCGAAAGAAAAACAGACAGATTAAATATGGCTCCCAATCAGAGACAACCAGCCGACAGCTGACACTCGTTGCCTCTGATTGGGAGTCACACCGGCAAACATAGAAAATAGACAACCTAGAACACCCACCAAAGAAACAGAAAACATAGAATGAACACACCCTGGCTCAACATAATGAGTCCCCGAGCCAGGGTGTGACAGTACCCCCCCCTAAAGGCGCGGACTGCGACCGCGCCTAAATAAGAGCAAAAACAGGGGAGGGCTGGGTGGGCATTCCTCCTCGGCGGCGGCTCCGGCTCCGGGCTTGACCCCCACTCCTTCTCGAACCCCCCAAAGTACCCCTGGTCCGGTCTGGCCCTGCTGGCCGGAGCTGGACTGAACACTGGTGGAGCGGATTGCTCTAGCTCCGACGTGAAGCCTCTGACCGGTGCCGGACCAGCCACCGGTGGAACAGGCACGGGCCGTGCCGGACTGACGACGCACACCACTGGCTTGGTGTGGGGAGCAGGAGCGGGCCGAGCCGGGCCGTCGAAGCGCACTCCCGACCTGGTGCGGGGAACAGGCACGGGCCGTGCCGGACTGACGACGCACACCACTGGCTTGGTGTGGGAAGCAGGAGCGGGCCGAGCCAGGCCGTCGAAGCGCACCCCTGACCTGGTGCGGGGAACAGGCACGGGCCGTGCCGGACTGACGACGCACACCACAGACTTGGTGCGGAGAGCAGGAACGGGCCGGGCCGGGCTGGCGACGCGCACCACAGGTTTGGTGCGGGGAGCAGGAATGTGCCGGACAGGGCTGACGAGACGCACCACAGACTTGGTGCGGGGAGAAGGAACAGGCCGGGCCGGGCTGGCGACGCGCACCACAGACTCGATGCGGGAAGCAGGAACAGGCCAGACCGTACTGGGGACACACACCACTGGCCCTACGCAGGGATCAGGAACGGGCCGGACCGGACTGGTAACACACCCCAGTACCTCTCGCCGTGCCTCCACACTTTCCCTCTCCTCTGTGACCAGTGGCCCCCTTAACCTGGCGGCCTCCTCTTCACACCCGCTGGACCGCTCCATCGCGGCCTCCTGCTGCCCCGTCGTCCACGTCGTGAGCCCCCCCCTAAAAATTTTCTGGGGTTCTCTCCTCCCCGTGGACCAGGCCTCCCTAGCTCTCGCCAGACTCTCGATCCATTGCTTCATAGACCAGCCTCTCTCCTCTTCACTTAGCGTGGCCCAGCCGAAACTCCTACTCCCCTGATCCAAGGTCCTTCCTCTCTCCTCTTCACGCTGCTTGGTCTGGTTTAGGTGGGATTTTCTGTCACGATCGTCTAATGAGGGAGACCAAGGCGCAGCGTTGCGAGTGAACATATTCTATTTATTTAAATGATCACACGAACCAAAACAAATAAACAACGAATGCGTGACGTCTATGGTACAACACGACCACACACGAACAAAATCCCACAACCCGAAAGAAAAACAGACAGATTAAATATGGCTCCCAATCAGAGACAACCAGCCGACAGCTGACACTCGTTGCCTCTGATTGGGAGTCACACCGGCAAACATAGAAACAGACAACCTAGAACACCCACCAAAGAAACAGAAAACATAGAATGAACACACCCTGGCTCAACATAATGAGTCCCCGAGCCAGGGTGTGACACTTCACTCCAGTTAGGGCTAGTTAGGGGATCTCTAACCCAAACCAATACATCACTCTAGTTAGGGCTAGTTAGGGGATCTCTAACCCAAACCAATACATCACTCTAGTTAGTGCTAGTTAGGTAACCTCTAACCCAAACCAATACATCACTCTAGTTAGGGCTAGTTAGGGGATCTCTAACCCAAACCAATACTTCACTCCAGTTAGGGCTAGTTAGGGGATCTCTAACTCAAACCAATACATCACTCTAGTTAGGGCTAGTTAGGGGATCTCTAACCCAAACCAATACATCACTCTAGTTAGGGCTAGTTAGGGGATCTCTAACCCAAACCAATACATCACTCTAGTTATGGCTAGATAGGGGATCTCTAACCCAAACCAATACTTCACTCCAGTTAGGGCTAGTTAGGGGATCTCTAACCCAAACCAATACATCACTCCAGTTAGGGCTATTTAGGGGATCTCTTACCCAAACCAATACTTCACTCCAGTTAGGGCTAGTTAGGGGATCTCTAACCCAAACCAATACATCACTCTAGTTAGGGCTAGTTAGGGGATCTCTAACCCAAACCAATACATACCTCTAGTTAGACCTAGTTAGGGGATTTCTAACCCAAACCAATACATCACTCTAGTTAGAGCTAGTTAGGGGATCTCTAACCCAAACCAATACTTCATGTCACGATCGTCTAATGAGGGAGACCAAGGCGCAGCGTTGCGAGTGAACATATTCTATTTATTTAAATGATCACACGAACCAAAACAAATAAACAACGAATGCGTGACGTCTATGGTACAACACGACCACACACGAACAAAATCCCACAACCCGAAAGAAAAACAGACAGATTAAATATGGCTCCCAATCAGAGACAAACAGCCGACAGCTGACACTCGTTGCCTCTGATTGGGAGTCACACCGGCAAACATAGAAAATAGACAACCTAGAACACCCAAACAAAGAAACAGAACACATAGAATGAACACACCCTGGCTCAACATAATGAGTCCCCGAGCCAGGGTGTGACACTTCACTCCAGTTAGGGCTAGTTAGGGGATCTCTAACCCAAACCAATACATCACTCTAGTTAGGGCTAGTTAGGGGATCTCTAACCCAAACCAATACATCACTCTAGTTAGTGCTAGTTAGGTAACCTCTAACCCAAACCAATACATCACTCTAGTTAGGGCTAGTTAGGGGATCTCTAACCCAAACCAATACTTCACTCCAGTTAGGGCTAGTTAGGGGATCTCTAACTCAAACCAATACATCACTCTAGTTAGGGCTAGTTAGGGGATCTCTAACCCAAACCAATACATCACTCTAGTTAGGGCTAGTTAGGGGATCTCTAACCCAAACCAATACATCTTTCACGAATTCCGCCGAGGCTGCTCCTCCTCCTTGTTCGGGCAGGCTTCGGCGTTCGTCGTCCCCGGAGTACTAGCTTCCACCGTTTGATGTTATCTATGTTTGTTTGATTTTGTCTGTTTAGTGCACCTGTTCCACATCACATCTTAATTATGTCACCTATAAGTTTCCTCTGGTTTTTGTTTGTAGTTGTGTGTCGTTGTTCTCCTGTCGGGTTGGTTTAGTGTATGAGTTTAGTATTTGTTAGTGCCGTGCGCACTTAACGCACTGTTTTGCGTATTCGCCTGATGTATTTTGAATTTTGCTACGGTGACTATTAAAAGTCGGATCAACTAAGCTTCTGTGTCCTGCGCCTGACTCCAACACCGCATCCACATCAGCATTGTGACAACATCACTCTAGTTAGTGCTAGTTAGGTAACCTCTAACCCAAACCAATACATCACTCTAGTTAGGGCTAGTTAGGGGATCTCTAACCCAAACCAATACATCACTCTAGTTAGGGCTAGTTAGGGGATCTCTAACCCAAACCAATACATCACTCTAGTTTGTGCTAGTTAGGTAACCTCTAACCCAAACCAATACATCACTATAGTTAGTGCTAGTTAGGTAACCTCTAACCCAAACCAATACATCACTCTAGTTAGGGCTAGTTAGGGGATCTCTAACCCAAACCAATACATCACTCTAGTTAGGGCTAGTTAGGGGATCTCTAACCCAAACCAATACATCACTCTAGTTAGGGCTAGTTAGGGGATCTCTAACCCAAACCAATACATCACTCTAGTTAGAGCTAGTTAGGGGATCTCTAACCCAAACCAATACATCACTCTAGTTATGGCTAGTTAGGGGATCTTTAACCCAAACCAATAGTCACTCTAGTTAGGGTTAGTTAGGGGATCTCTAACCCAAACCAATACGTCACTCTAGTTAGAGCTAGTTAGGGGATCTCTAACCCAAACCAATACATCACTCTAGTTAGTGCTAGTTAGGTAACCTCTAACCCAAACCAATACATCACTCTAGTTATGGCTAGTTAGGGGATCTCTAACCCAAACCAATACATCACTCTAGTTAGTGCTAGTTAGGTAACCTCTAACCCAAACCAATACATCACTCTAGTTAGTGCTAGTTAGGTAACCTCTAACCCAAACCAATACATCACTCTAGTTAGGGCTAGTTAGGGGATATCTAACCCAAACCAATACATCACTCTAGTTAGGGGATCTCTAACCCAAACCAATACATCACTCTAGTTAGGGCTAGTTAGGGGATCTCTAACCCAAACCAATACATCACTCTAGTTAGGGCTAGTTAGGGGATCTCTAACCCAAACCAATACTTCACTCCAGTTAGGGCTAGTTAGGGGATCTCTAACCCAAACCAATACATCACTCTAGTTATGGCTAGTTAGGGGATCTCTAACCCAAACCAATACATCACTCTGGTTAGGGCTAGTTAGGGGATCTCTAACCCAAACCAATACATACCTCTAGTTAGACCTAGTTAGGGGATTTCTAACCCAAACCAATACATCACTCTAGTTAGAGCTAGTTAGGGGATCTCTAACCCAAACCAATACATCACTCTTTTTAGGGGATCTTTAACCCAAACCAATACATCACTCTAGTTAGGGGATCTCTAACCCAAACCAATACATCACTCTAGTTAGGGCTAGTTAGGGGATCTCTAACCCAAACCAATACATCACTCTAGTTATGGCTAGTTAGGGGATCTTTAACCCAAACCAATAGTCACTCTAGTTAGGGTTAGTTAGGGGATCTCTAACCCAAACCAATACGTCACTCTAGTTAGAGCTAGTTAGGGGATCTCTAACCCAAACCAATACATCACTCTAGTTAGTGCTAGTTAGGTAACCTCTAACCCAAACCAATACATCACTCTAGTTATGGCTAGTTAGGGGATCTCTAACCCAAACCAATACATCACTCTAGTTAGTGCTAGTTAGGTAACCTCTAACCCAAACCAATACATCACTCTAGTTAGTGCTAGTTAGGTAACCTCTAACCCAAACCAATACATCACTCTAGTTAGGGCTAGTTAGGGGATCTCTAACCCAAACCAATACATCACTCTAGTTAGGGGATCTCTAACCCAAACCAATACATCACTCTAGTTAGGGCTAGTTAGGGGATCTCTAACCCAAACCAATACATCACTCTAGTTAGGGCTAGTTAGGGGATCTCTAACCCAAACCAATACATCACTCTAGTTAGGGCTAGTTAGGGGATCTCTAACCCAAACCAATACATCACTCTAGTTAGAGCTAGTTAGGGGATCTCTAACCCAAACCAATACATCACTCTAGTTAGGGCTAGTTAGGGGATCTCTAACCCAAACCAATACATCACTCTAGTTAGGGTTAGTTAGGGGATCTCTAACCCAAACCAATACATCACTCTAGTTAGGGCTAGTTAGGGGATCTCTAACCCAAACCAATACATCACTCCAGTTAGGGCTAGTTAGGGGATCTCTAACCCAAACCAATACATCACTCTAGTTAGGGCTAGAATAAATAATAATAATAGAGTAAGATCCTGGCGGACAGGGGCACAAACTTCAAGGCAGGAGGAAACCTTCCAAGCAATGGAACCAACCCTCCCGGATCAACTGATGGACCAACAAATCTCTTTCAAATTCAACCCTCCAGGATCAACTGATGGACCAACAAATCTCTTTCAAATTCAATTCTCCAGGATCAACTGATGGACCAACAAATCTCTTTCAAATTCAACCCTCCAGGATCAACTGATGGACCAACAAATCTCTTTCAAATTCAACCCTCCAGGATCAACTGATGGACCAACAAATCTCTTTCAAATTCAACCCTCCAGGATCAACTGATGGACCAACAAATCTCTTTCAAATTCAAACCTCCAGGATCAACTGATGGACCAACAAATCTCTTTCAAATTCAACCCTCCAGGATCAACTGATGGACCAACAAATCTCTTTCAAATTCAACCCTCCAGGATCAACTCATGGACCAACAAATCTCTTTCAAATTCAACCCTCCAGGATCAACTGATGGACCAACAAATCTCTTTCAAATTCAACCCTCCAGGATCAACTGATGGACCAACAAATCTCTTTCAAATGCAACCCTCCAGGAGCTCCTCATTTTGGAGGATGGCCTTACGAGTCGTCCTGGGAGACCAAACTGTCACTGAAACTGTCTTCATCCTGATAGAGGATACTGAACTCCAAAACCTTGGGATATCGCTCTGCAGACATCGCTGACCCAGATCCGGTTACACCGAATCTGCTCTTGATGGGGCTACTGAGATGCCTCACTTCCTCAAGCCATGTATGCTGATACCAACCTCGTTGGCAGACGCCGGCGGCGACACAGCCAGATCTTGGCTGACCATTTCTGGGCCCGATTTAATTCGGGATTACCTACCAAGCCTACAGCACAGAGGGAGATGGCGGAAAGAAACAGCCTGGACACTGGCCGAGTAGTAACTGCCTCGAGCCTCCTGGCCGGTGGGCCATATAGCCAAGACCATGCCTGGGACCGACGGTCGTGTTAGATCAGTGGAGATCCAGGTAAAGAACCAGACATATATCCGGCCAGTTGCTCATGACAAACAACAGGTGTAGCCTGACAGTGAAATACTGACTAACATGTCCTTTTCCAATGCAGTTAAATATTTATTTTTTAAATTGAAAGAAATATGAGGAATAAATACACAATAACAAGTAATAATAACATGGTTATATACAGGGAGTACCAGGTAATAACATGGCTATATACAGAGAGTACCAGGTAATAACATGGCTATATACAGGGAGTACCAGGTAATAACATGTCTATATACAGGAAGTACCAGGTAATAACATGGCTATATACAGGGAGTACCAGGTAATAACATGGCTATATACAGGGAGTACCAGGTAATAACATGTCTATATACAGGAAGTACCAGGTAATAACATGGCTATATACAGGGAGTACCAGGTAATAACATGGCTATATACAGGGAGTACCAGGTAATAACATTGTTATATACAGGGAGTACCAGGTAATAACATGGCTATATACAGGGAGTACCAGGTAATAACATGGCTATATATAGAGAGTACCAGGTAATAACATGGCTATATACAGAGAGTACCAGGTAATAACATGGCTATATACAGGGAGTACCAGGTAATAACATGGCTATATACAGAGAGTACCAGGTAATAACATGGCTATATACAGAGAGTACCTGGTAATAACATGGCTATATACAGGGAGTACCAGGTAATACCATGGTTATGTACAGAGAGTACCAGGTAATAACATGGCTATATACAGAGAGTACCAGGTAATAACATGGCTATATACATGGAGTTCCAGGTAATAACATGGCTATATACAGGGAGTACCAGGTAATAACATGGCTATATACAGGGAGTACCAGGTAATAACATGGCTATATATAGAGAGTACCAGGTAATAACATGGCTATATACAGGGAGTACCAGGTAATAACATGGCTATATATAGAGAGTACCAGGTAATAACATGGATATATACAGATAATACCAGGTAATAACATGGCTATATATAGTGAGTACCAGGTAATAACATGGCTATATACAGAGAGTACAATGTAATAACATGGCTATATACAGGGAGTACCAGGTAATAACATGGTTATATACAGGGAGTACCAGGTAATAACATGGCTATATACAGGGAGTACCAGGTAATAACATGGCTATATACAGGGAGTACCAGGTAATAACATGGCTATATACAGGGAGTACCAGGTAATAACATGGTTATATACAGGGAGTACCAGGTAATACCATGGTTATGTACAGAGAGTACCAGGTAATAACATGGCTATATACAGGGAGTTCCAGGTAATAACCTGGTTATGTACAGGGAGTACCAGGTAATAACATGGCTATATACAGAGAGAACCAGGTAATACCATGGTTATGTACAGAGAGTACCAGGTAATAACATGGCTATATACAGGGAGTTCCAGGTAATAACCTGGTTATGTACAGTGAGTACCAGGTAATAACATGGCTATATACAGAGAGAACCAGGTAATAACATGGTTATATACAGGAAGTACCAGGTAATAACATGGCTATATACAGGAAGTACCAGGTAATAACATGGCTATATACAGGGGGTACCTTGTAATGACATGGCTATATGAAGGGAGTACCAGGTAATAAATTGGTTATATGCAGAGAGTATCAGTATATTAACATGGCTATATACACAGGTAGTACCAATTAATAACATGGTTATTTACAGGGAGTACCAGCTAATAACATGGCTATATACAGGGAGTACCAGGTAATACATGTACTTTTTTTTTACATTTACGTCATTTAGCAGATGATCTTATCCAGAGCGACTTACAAATTGGTTCATTCAACTTATGATAGCCAGTGGGATGGGGGAGGGGGGGGGAGGGGGGGGGGTAGAAGGATTACTTTATACTATTCCAGGTATTCCTTAAAGAGGTAGGGTTTCAAGTGTCTCTGGAAGGTGGTCAGTGACTCCACTGTCCTGGCATCGTGGGGGAGCTTGTTCCACCATTGGAGTGCCAGAGCAGCGAATAGCTTTGACTGGGCTGAGCGGGAACTGTGCTTCCGTAGAGGTAGGGGGGCTAGCAGGCCAGAGGTGGATGGATGTAGTGCCCTTGTTTGGGTATAGGGTCTGATCAGAGCCTGAAGGTAAGGAGGTGCCGTTCCCCTCACAGCTCCGTAGGCAAGCACCATGGTCTTGTAGTAGATGCAAGCCTCAACTGGAAGCCAGTGGAGTGTGCGGCGGAGCGGGGTGACATGAGAGAACTTGGGAAGGTTGAACACCAGACGGGCTGCAGCGTTCTGGATATGTTGTAGGGGTTTAATGGCACAGGCAGGGAGCCCAGCCAACAGCGAGTTGCAGTAATCCAGACGGGAGATGACAAGTGCCTGGATTAGGACATGTGCCGCTTTCTGTGTAAGGCAGGGTCGTACTCTCCGAATGTTGTAGAGCATGAACCTGCAGGATCGGGTCACCGCTTTGATGGTAGTGGAGAATGACAGGGTGTTGTCCAGGGTCAAGCCAAGGTTCTTTGCACTCTGGGAGGAGGACACAATGGAGTTGTCAACCGTGATGGCGAGATCATGGAGCGGGCAGTCCTTCCTCGGGAGGAAGAGCAGCTCCGTCCTGCCGAGGTTCAGCTTGAGGTGGTGATCCGACATTCACACTGATATGTCTGCCGGACATGCAGAGATGCGATTCGCCACCTGGTTATCAGAAGGGGGAAGGAGAAGATTAGTTGTGTGTCGTCTGCGTAGCAATGATAGGAGGGACCAGGTGAGGATATGACAGAGCCAAGTGACTTAGTGTATAGAGAGAATAGGAGAGGGCCTAGAACTGAGCCCTGGGGGACACCAGTGGTGAGAGCACGTGGTGCGGAGACAGATTCTCGCCACGCCACCTGGTAGGAGCGACCTGTCAGGTAGGACGCAATCCAAGAGTGAGCAGTGCCGGAGATGCCTATCTCGGAGAGGGTGGAGAGGAGGATCTGATGGTTCACAGTATCAAAGGCAGCAGAAAGGTCTAGAAGGATAAGAGTAGAGGAGAGAAAGTTAGCTTTAGCAGTTTGGAGAGCCTCCGTGACACAGAGAAGAGCAGTCTCAGTTGAATGACCAGTCTTGAGACCTGACTGGTTTGGATCAAGAAGGTCATTCTGAGAGAGATAGCAGGAGAGTTGGCTAGAGACGGCACGCTCAAGAGTTTTGGAAAGAAGGTTATAACTTACCCTTAGTAGCTACTGTTCGCTAGTTAAGTGTAAAGCTAGCTTCTGAATCGATTCAGCCAGTTCGCGTCTGTCCCAACGGAGAGAAAGCGTCTCCAAACATTACAGCTAGGTCATTTCAGCTATTGTTTTGTTAGCTATCCAGGTAGCAACAAGCTAGCTACATTTCGAGTACAGTAGCTACTAACTACCTAACGTTAACGCTTCAGATAATGAAGTTAGAAAAACAGCTGAATGGGTGGTAGCTAGCTGGCATAATTACAGGTACTCTTTAGCGTGAAATAGCATTGGAAACAACTATCCACAGTTGCTAATAGTTACAAGTAGCTACCCACTAGCTAGCTAGCTGTATTGGTCCAGGTAGTGGGTTAGCTAGCCTCGTGCTTCACCGGGCTCAGTCGAATACAATACTTACCTACAATAATTATCTACAATAACTACCTAGATAAACTACCCACAATACCTAACTACAATACCTAACTACAATCTAAATACATGGATTAAGCTTTACTCGACACCATATAAAGAAGAAGCCAAGCTTACCTCCCCGCTTAGAGAAACACAACCTCACCCCATCGCCCCAAATCCTACAGGGCGTACCAGGTAATAACAAGGTAATAACACGGTTATATACAGGGAGTACCAGGTCATAACAAGGTTATTTACAGAGAGTACCAGGTAATTACATGGCTATATAAACCGGCAGGACCAGGTAATAAATTGGTTTTATACAGGGAGTACCAGGTAATAACATGGCTATATACAGGGGAGTACCAGGTAATAAAATTGTTATAAACAGGGAGTACCAGGTAATAACATGGTTATATAAAGGGAGCACCAGGAAATAACATGGCTATATACAGGGAGTACCAGGTAATAACATGGCTATAAACAGGGAGTACCAGGTAATAACATGGTTATATAAAGGGAGTACCAGGTAATAACATGGCTATATACAGGGAGTACCAGGTAATAACATGGCTATAGACGGGGAATACCTGGTAATAACATGGTTATATGCAGAGTGTAACAGGTAATAACATGGCTATATACAGGGAGTACATGGTAATGACATGGCTATATACAGGGAGTACCAGGTAATAACATGGCTATATACAGGGAGTACCAGGTAATAACATGGCTATAAACAGGGAGTACCAGGTAATAACATGGTTATATAAAGGGAGTACCAGGTAATAACATGGCTATATACAGGGAGTACCAGGTAATAACATGGCTATAGACGGGGAATACCTGGTAATAACATGGTTATATGCAGAGTGTAACAGGTAATAACATGGCTATATACAGGGAGTACATGGTAATGACATGGCTATATACAGGGAGTACCAGGTAATAACATGGCTATATACAGGGAGTACCAGGTAATAACATGGCTATATACAGGGAGTACCAGGTAATAACATGGCTATATACAGGGAGTACCAGGTAATAACATGGCTATATACAGGGAGTACCAGGTAATAACATGGTTATATACAGGGAGTACCAGGTAATAACATGGCTATATACAGGGAGTACCAGGTAATAACATGGCTATATACAGGGAGTACCAGGTAATAACATGGCTATATACAGGGAGTACCAGGTAATAACATGGCTATATACAGGGAGTACCAGGTAATAACATGGCTATATACAGGGAGTACCAGGTAATAACATGGCTATATACAGGGAGTACCAGGTAATAACATGGCTATATACAGGGAGTACCAGGTAATAACATGGCTATATACAGGGAGTACCAGGTAATAACATGGCTATAAACAGGGAGTACCAGGTAATAACATGGTTATATAAAGGGAGTACCAGGTAATAACATGGCTATATACAGGGAGTACCAGGTAATAACATGGCTATAGACGGGGAATACCTGGTAATAACATGGTTATATGCAGAGTGTAACAGGTAATAACATGGCTATATACAGGGAGTACATGGTAATGACATGGCTATATACAGGGAGTACCAGGTAATAACATGGCTATATACAGGGAGTACCAGGTAATAACATGGCTATATACAGGGAGTACCAGGTAATAACATGGCTATATACAGGGAGTACCAGGTAATAACATGGCTATATACAGGGAGTACCAGGTAATAACATGGCTATATACAGGGAGTACCAGGTAATAACATGGCTATATACAGGGAGTACCAGGTAATAACATGGCTATATACAGGGAGTACCAGGTAATAACATGGTTATATACAGGGAGTACCAGGTAATAACATGGCTATATACAGGGAGTACCAGGTAATAACATGGTTATATACAGAGAGAACTAGATAATAACGTGGCTATATACAGGGAATACCAGGTAATAGCATGGCTATATACAGAGAGTAACAGGTAATAACATGGTTATATTCATTGAGTACCAGGTAATAACATGGCTATTCACAGATAGCACTATGTAATAAAACATGGTTATATACAGGGAGTACCAGGTAATAACATGGTTATATTCTTTGAGTACCAGGTAATAACATGGCTATTTACAGATAGCACTATGTAATAAAACATGGTTATATACGGGGAGTACCAGGTAATAACATGGTTATATACGGGGAGTACCAGGTAATAACATGGCTATATACAGGGAGTACCAGGTAATAACATGGCTATATACAGGGAGTACCATGTAATAACATGGTTATATACAGGGAGTACCAGGTAATAGCATGGCTATATACAGATAGCACTATGTAATAAAACATGGTTATATACAGGGAGTACCAGGTAATAACATGGTTATATACAGGGAGTACCAGGTAATAACATGGTTATATACAGGGAGTACCAGGTAATAACATGGTTATATACAGGGAGTACCAGGTAATAACATGGTTATATACAGGGAGTACCAGGTAATAACATGGCTATATACAGGGAGTACCAGGTAATAACATGGCTATATACAGGGAGTACCAGGTAATAACATGTCTATATACAGGGAGTACCAGGTATAAACATGGCTATATACAGGGAGTACCAGGTAATAACATGGCTATATACAGGGAGTACCAGGTAATAACATGGCTATATACAAGGAGTACCAGGTAATAACATGGCTATATACAGGGAGTACCAGGTAATAACATGGTTATATACAGAGAGAACTAGATAATAACGTGGCTATATACAGGGAATACCAGGTAATATCATGGCTATATACAGAGAGTAACAGGTAATAACATGGTTATATTCATTGAGTACCAGGTAATAACATGGTTATATTCATTGAGTACCAGGTAATAACATGGCTATATACAGGGAGTACCAGGTAATAACATGGCTATTTACAGATAGCACTATGTAATAAAACATGGTTATATACAGGGAGTACCAGGTAATAACATGGTTATATTCATTGAGTACCAGGTAATAACATGGCTATTTACAGGGAGTACCAGGTAATAACATGGTTATATACGGGGAGTACCAGGTAATAACATGGCTATATACAGGGAGTACCAGGTAATAACATGGCTATATACAGGGAGTACCAGGTAATAACATGGTTATATACAGGGAGTACCAGGTAATAACATGGTTATATACAGGGAGTACCAGGTAATAACATGGCTATATACAGGGAGTACCAGGTAATAACATGGCTATATACGGGGAGTACCAGGTAATAACATGGCTATATACAGGGAGTACCAGGTAATAACATGGCTATTTACAGAGATAGCACTATGTAATAAAACATGGCTATATACAGGGAGTACCAGGTAATAACATGGCTATATACAGGGAGTACCAGGTAATAACATGGCTATTTACAGAGATAGCACTATGTAATAAAACATGGCTATATACAGGGAGTACCAGGTAATAACATGGCTATATACAGGGAGTACCAGGTAATAACATGGCTATTTACAGGGAGTACCAGGTAATAACATGTCTATATACAGGGAGTACCAGGTAATAACATGGCTATATACAGGGAGTACCAGGTAATAACATGGCTATATACAGGGAGTACCAGGTAATAACATGTCTATATACAGGGAGTACCAGGTAATAACATGGCTATATACAGGGAGTACCAGGTAATAACATGGCTATATACAGGGAGTACCAGGTAATAACATGGCTATATACAGGGAGAACCAGGTAATAACATGGTTATATACAGGGAGTACCAGGTAATAACATGGCTATATACAGGGAGTACCAGGTAATAACATGGCTATATACAGGGAGTACCAGGTAATAACATGGCTATTTACGGGGAGTACCAGGTAATAACATGGTTATATACAGGGAGTACCAGGTAATACCATGGCTATATACAGGGAGAACCAGGTAATAACATGGCTATTTACGGGGAGTACCAGGTAATAACATGGTTATATACAGGGAGTACCAGGTAATACCATGGCTATATACAGGGAGAACCAGGTAATAACATGGCTATATACGGGGAGTACCAGGTAATAACATGGATATATACAGGGAGTACCAGGTAATAACATGGCTATATACGGGGAGTACCAGGTAATAACATGGCTATATACAGGGAGTACCAGGTAATAACATGGCTATTTACAGAGATAGCACTATGTAATAAAACATGGCTATATACAGGGAGTACCAGGTAATAACATGGCTATATACAGGGAGTACCAGGTAATAACATGGCTATTTACAGGGAGTACCAGGTAATAACATGTCTATATACAGGGAGTACCAGGTAATAACATGGCTATATACAGGGAGTACCAGGTAATAACATGGCTATATACAGGGAGTACCAGGTAATAACATGTCTATATACAGGGAGTACCAGGTAATAACATGGCTATATACAGGGAGTACCAGGTAATAACATGGCTATAAACAGGGAGTACCAGGTAATAACATGGCTATATACAGGGAGTACCAGGTAATAACATGGCTATATACAGGGAGTACCAGGTAATAACATGGCTATATACAGGAAGTACCAGGTAATAACATGGTTATATACAGGGAGTACAAGGTAATAACATGGTTATATACAGGGAGTACCAGGTAATAACATGGCTATATACAGGGAGTACCAGGTAATAACATGGCTATATACAGGGAGTTCCAGGTAATAACATGTTTATATACAGGGAGTACCAGGTAATAACATGGCTATATACAGGAAGTACCAGGTAATAACATGGTTATATACAGGGAGTACCAGGTAATAACATGGCTATATACAGAGAGTACCAGGTAATAACATGGCTATATACAGAGAGTACCAGGTAATAACATGGTTATCTACAGGGAGTACCAGGTAATAACATGGTTATATACGGGGAGTACCAGGTAATAACATGGCTATATACAGGTAGTACCAGGTAATAACATGGTTATATACAGGGAGTACCAGGTAATAACATGGCTATATACAGGGAGTACCAGGTAATAACATGGCTATATACAGGGAGTACCAGGTAATAACATGGCTATATACAGGGAGTACCAGGTAATAACATGGCTATATACAGGGAGTACCAGGTAATAACATGGTTATATACAGGGAGTACCAGGTAATAACATGGTTATATACAGGGAGTACCAGGTAATAACATGGCTATATACAGGGAGTACCAGGTAATAACATGGTTATATACAGGGAGTACCAGGTAATAACATGGTTATATACGGGGAGTACCAGGTAATAACATGGTTATATACGGGGAGTACCAGGTAATAACATGGCTATATACAGATAGCACTATGTAATAACATGGTTATATACAGGGAATACCAGGCAATAACATGGCTATATACAGATAGCACTATGTAATAACATGGTTATATACGGGGAGTACCAGGTAATAACATGGCTATATACAGATAGCACTATGTAATAACATGGTTATATACGGGGAGTACCAGGTAATAACATGGCTATATACAGGGAGTACCAGGTAATAACATGGCTATATACAGATAGCACTATGTAATAACATGGTTATATACAGGGAATACCAGGCAATAACATGGCTATATACAGATAGCACTATGTAATAACATGGTTATATACGGGGAGTACCAGGTAATAACATGGCTATATACAGATAGCACTATGTAATAACATGGTTATATACGGGGAGTACCAGGTAATAACATGGCTATATACAGGGAGTACCAGGTAATAACATGGCTATATACAGATAGCACTATGTAATAACATGGTTATATACAGGGAATACCAGGCAATAACATGGCTATATACAGATAGCACTATGTAATAACATGGCTATATACAGGGAATACCAGGTAATAACATGGCTATATACAGATAGCACTATGTAATAACATGGTTATATACGGGGAGTACCAGGTAATAACATGGCTATATACAGATAGCACTATGTAATAACATGGTTATATACAGGGAATACCAGGCAATAACATGGCTATATACAGATAGCACTATGTAATAACATGGTTATATACGGGGAGTACCAGTACCGAGTCAATTTGCAGGGCTAGGAGATAATTACATGGCTATATTTATTTATTTAATTTATTTTAACCGTATTTAACCAGGCAAGTCAGTTAAGAACAAATTCTTATTTACAATGACGGCCTACACCGGCCAAACCCGGACGACGCTGAGCCAATTGTGCGCCGCCCTATGGGACTCCCAATCACGGCCGGTTGTGATACAGCCTGGAATCGAACCAGGGGGTCTGTAGTGACGCCTCAAGCACTGAGATGCAGTGCCTTAGACCGCTGCGCCACTCGGTACAGATAATACCAGGTAATAACATGGCTATCTACAGAGAGTACCAGGTAATAACATGGTTATATACAGGGAGTACCAGGTAATAACATGGCTATATACAGAGAGTACCAGGTAATAACATGGCTATATACAGAGAGTACCAGGTAACAACACTGCCATATACAGAGGGTACCAGTACCGAGTCAATGTGCAGGGGTAGGATGTAGTTGAGTTAGATATATACATACACGCCTCGAACGGACGGAGTACGCTGGGGCCCCCTCGTTGTTCAGAGCAGAGGGACCTCCCGCACCTCAGACTCCTGGAGCGGACCAGCCTCCACCAGCCTGAGGGGAGACATGTGAAACGAGGGGTTAATACGGTAATCTGGGGGGAGTAACAACCTATAGGTAACCTTGTTTACTCTTCTCAGGACTTTGAACGGCCCCACAAACCGCGGGCTCAGCTTCTGGCAGGGCAGGCAGAGGGGCAGGTTCCGGGTCGAGAGCCAGACCCGATCACCCGGTACAAAGACCGGGGCCTCACTGCAGTGGTGGTCAGCGTTGGCCTTCTGGCGACGCACGGCACGCTGGAGGTGGACAGCGCTCCACGTCTCGTCTGCGAGCTGAAACCAGTCATCCACTGCAGGAGCCTCGGTCTGGCTCTGATGCCACGGTGCCAGAACCGGCTGATACCCTAAAACACATAGAAATGGTGACAGGTTAGTGGAGGAGTGGCGGAGAGAGTTCTGGGCATATTCGTCCCATGGCAAGAACACCGACCACTCCCCCGGCCGGTCCTGGCAGTAGGACTGCAGGAACATACCCACATCCTGATTCACCCGTTCCACCTGCCCATTACTCTCGGGGTGGAACCCAGAGGTCAGGCTGACCGAGACCCCAGATGTTCCATGAGCGCCTTCCAGACCCTAGACGTAAACTGGGGACCCCGGTCAGACACTATGTCCTCTGGCACCCCGTAGTGCCGGAAGACGTAAGTAAACAGGGTTTCAGCAGTTTGTAGGTCCGTGGGGAGACCGGGCAGAGGAAGGAGGCGGCAGGCTTTAGAGAAGCGGTCCACAACGACCAGGATGGTGGTGTTACCCTGAGAGAGGGGAAGATCGGTTAGGAAATCCATCGATATGTGGGACCATGGCCATTGTGGAACTGGGAAGGGATGTAACTTACCCGCTGGAAGGTGCCTAGGTGCCTTACTCTGGGCGCACACCGAGCAGGAGGAGACAAACACCCTCACGTCCTTAGCCAAGGTAGGCCACCAGTACTTCCTGGTCAGGCAGCGCACTGTACGGCCGATACCTGGGTGACTAGAGGATGGGGACATGTGTGCCCAATAGATAAGACGATCACAGACACTAGACGACACGTACTGAAGCCCAGCTGGGCACTGAGGTGGAGATGGCTCCGTGCGTAACGCTCGCTCTATGTCCGCGTCCACCGCCCACACCACCGGCGCCACAATGCAGGAGGCCGGGAGTATGGGGGTGTTGTCAATGGGCCTCTCCTCTGTGTCGTACATCCGTGACAGTGTGTCTGCCTTCACGTTCTTAATGCCTGGTATATTGGACAGCTTGAAATCAAACCGGTTGAAGAACAAGGCCCACCTGGCCTGGCGAGGGTTCAGCCTCCTCGCTGCCCGGATGTACTCCAGGTTACGGTGGTCAGTCCAGACGAGGAAAGGGTGTTTAGCCCCCTCGAGCCAGTGCCTCCACGCTGTCAGGGCTCTGACAACAGCCAACAGCTCCCAATCACCAACGTAATAGGTCTGCTCCACCGGTCTGAGCTTCTTAGGTGGTGATATGGTATCCGAGGAAGGAGACGGATTGTTGGAAGAACAGACATTTTTCTGCCTTAGCATACAGGTTATGCTCCAACAGTCGGCCAAGCACCCTGCGAACCAGGGACACATGCTCGGCTCGCGTAGCGGAATATACCAGGATGTCATCGATGTAGACCACCACACCCCGACCAAGCATGTCCCGATACAGCTCGCTCACAAAGGACTGGAAGACGGATGGAGCATTCATTAACCTGTAGGGCATCACCAGGTATTCGTAATGCCCCGTGGTTGTGCTGAATGCTGTCTTCCACTCGTCCCCTTCCCGGACACGCACCAGGTTGTACGCACTCCTGAGATCTAATTTCGTGAAGAAGCGCGCCCCATGCATTGATTCGATCACAGTGGAAATGAGGGGTAGAGGGTAACTATAGCGAATGGTAGTTTGATTAAGTGCACGGTAATCAATGCAAGGGCGCAGACCCCCATTTTTCTTCTTCACGAAAAAGAAACTTGAGGAGGCGGGTGAAGTGGAGGGACGTATGAACCCCTTACGCAGGGACTCAGAGACATATGTCTCCATAGCCTCTGTTTCAGCCTGAGACAGGGGATATACATGGCTCCTGGGTGGCACAGCGTCTAACCGGAGGTTTATCGCGCAATCCCCCGCCCGATGGGGTGGTAATTTGGTCACCTGCGTTTTGGAAAACGCGTGCGCCAAGTCGAGGTATTCGGGGGGAATACGCACAGTGGAGGCAGTGTCTGGACTTTCCACCGTGGTCGCACCAACGGAAACAGCAAGACACCTACCCTGACACTCTCTCGACCACCCCGTGAGAACCCTCTGCGGCCATGAAAAGGTGGGGTCCTGTAGTGCTAGCCAGGGAAGGCCCAACACAACAGGGAAATCAGGGGACTCAATAATATGAAAGGTTATTTGCTCTTTATGGGACTCCTTCGTAATCTAAGTGACTGTTGTTGTAGCCTCCCTAACAAAACCACACCCTAATGGTCGACTGTCAAGAGCTTTGATGGGCAATGGAATGGACAGGGGAACCAATGTAATATGTAGACTAAGACCTGTCCATAAATTCCCAGCTGTGCCTGAATCTACCAGCGCCTTACACTGGGCACCTACCATGTAATCAGGGAAGGTGACGTGGATGGTGCAGTGTGCAGCAGAGGGTTCTGAACGAGTGTAGAGTGCCCTGCCTGCTGCCTCCAGAACCAGAAGAACTCTGACTCGTTCCACCAGGACCCAGGAGTTCTAGACTCTCAAAGTCTTGCGCGGTCCTTGTCCCCCAGATGGAACAGACGCTCGCCCGCCTCTCTTCCTTCGGGGGGATGATCAAAGACTGTCCGGAAGAGGTGAGCGAACTACGAACCCGTAGTTGTCCGTCGCGTCCCCTCCTTCACTCCAGACCGCGTTGGCCCACTCCAGGGCTTTCCCCGAGAGGCAGGAGACGAGAGCGGACACCTTCTCCTGATCCGATGGAGCAGGGCTGATGGTGTTGAAATAGAGGTCCAGCTGCAGGAGGACACCCTGGCAGCGGGCAGCTGTCCCGTTGTATTCCTTAGGTCAAGACAGATGAATACCACTGGGGGCTGGTGTGTGGGTGGCTGGATCCAGTCGCTCCGCTGCTTCCGCAGGGTCGGGTCCTCTCCTCTCCAGGCGCTGGACGGCCTGGAGAACCCGATCCATCGTTTCGCCAAAGCTGGCTAACATATTGGAATGCCTCCGGATCCGCTAAAAGACTCCAGGCATATTCCCCTCTCCTGCTGACTCCATGCTGTTGGGTGTGTTATTCTGTAGCGGGTGATAAGGACGGGGTCAGGCGCAGGAGGTGTGAATCACAGAATGGGGTTTACTCGTCCAATACAGCAGTTCGCAGCAATACGAAAACCAAATACAGTGCGACTTCAATGCGCACTGGGGAAACAAAACACACGGGTGAATATCCCGGCGACAAAAGTAACATGAATGCTCAACCGAGCTAGCGACATCTCCACATGGAAACAATAACACACAAAGACATGGGGAATAGAGGGAATACTTATACAGAGACTGATGAGGGGATATGTACCAGGTGTGTGTGAAAAACAAGACAAAACAAATGGAATGATGAGATGAGGAGCGGCAGTGGCTAGAAGGCCGGTGATGACGAACGCCGAAGCCTGCAGGAACAAGGAGAGGAGGCAGCTTCGGAGGAAGTCATGACAACAGGTGTAGGCTAGAACAGAACTAATATCCCTACAGGTGTAGGCTAGAACATAACTAATATTATTCTAAACTAAGTGATGGGTTTGTAATTTTAAACTAAGTGTTTTGATAACTTTCATTTTCTTTAATAATATTTTATTTGTCATGAAAAAAAATCACACCAGCTACAGAGGAACAACAACTGACAGACACAAACAATGACTACATCTCCTCTGCCCAGACCCACACAATGACTACATCTCCTCTGCCCAGACCCACACAATGACTACATCTCCTCTGCCCAGACCCACACAATGACTACATCTCCTCTGCCCAGACCCACACAATGACTACATCTCCTCTGCCCAGACCCACACAATGACTACATCTCCTCTGCCCAGACACAAACAATGACTACATCTCCTCTGCCCAGACCCACACAATGACTACATCTCCTCTGCCCAGACCCACACAATGACTACATCTCCTCTGCCCAGACACACACAATGACTACATCTCCTCTGCCCAGACCCACACAATGACTACATCTCCTCTGCCCAGACACACACAATGACTACATCTCCTCTGCCCAGACCCACACAATGACTACATCTCCCCTGCCCAGACCCACAAACAATGACTACATCTCCTCTGCCCAGACCCACACAATGACTACATCTCCCCTGCCCAGACCCACACAATGACTACATCTCCCCTGCCCAGACCCACACAATGACTACATCTCCTCTGCCCAGACCCACACAATGACTACATCTCCCCTGCCCAGACCCACACAATGACTACATCTCCTCTGCCCAGACCCACACAATGACTACATCTCCTCTGCCCAGACCCACACACAATGACTACATCTCCTCTGCCCAGACCCACAAACAATGACTACATCTCCTCTGCCCAGACACACAAACACAATGACTACATCTCCTCTGCCCAGACCCACACAATGACTACATCTCCTCTGCCCAGACCCAAACAATGACTACATCTCCTCTGCCCAGACCCACACAATGACTAAATCTCCTCTGCCCAGACCCACAAACAATGACTACATCTCCTCTGCCCAGACCCAAACACAATGACTACATCTCCTCTGCCCAGACCCACAAACAATGACTACATCTCCTCTGCCCAGACCCACACAATGACTACATCTCCTCTGCCCAGACCCACACAATGAAAACATCTCCTCTGCCCAGACCCACACAATGACTTCATCTCCTCTGCCCAGACCCACACACAATGACTACATCTCCTCTGCCCAGACCCACACACAATGACTACATCTCCTCTGCCCAGACCCACAATCAATGACTACATCTCCTCTGCCCAGACCCACACAATGACTACATCTCCTCTGCCCAGACCCACACAATGACTACATCTCCTCTGCCCAGACCCACACAATGACTACATCTCCTCTGCCCAGACCCACACACAATGACTACATCTCCTCTGCCCAGACCCACACACAATGACTACATCTCCTCTGCCCAGACCCACAAACAATGACTACGTCTCCTCTGCCCAGACACACAAACACAATGACTACATCTCCTCTGCCCAGACCCACACAATGACTACATCTCCTCTGCCCAGACCCAAACAATGACTACATCTCCTCTGCCCAGACCCACACAATGACTACATCTCCTCTGCCCAGACCCACAAACAATGACTACATCTCCTCTGCCCAGACCCACAAACAATGACTACATCTCCCCTGCCCAGACCCACACACAATGACTACATCTCCTCTGCCCAGACCCACAAACAATGACTACATCTCCTCTGCCCAGACCCACACAATGACTACATCTCCTCTGCCCAGACCCACACAATGACTACATCTCCTCTGCCCAGACCCACACAATGACTTCATCTCCTCTGCCCAGACCCACACACAATGACTACATCTCCTCTGCCCAGACCCACACACAATGACTACATCTCCTCTGCCCAGACCCACAAACAATGACTACATCTCCTCTGCCCAGACCCACACAATGACTACATCTCCTCTGCCCAGACACACACAATGACTACATCTCCCCTGCCCAGACACACAAACAATGACTACATCTCCTCTGCCCAGACACACACAATGACTACATCTCCCCTGCCCAGACACACACAATGACTACATCTCCTCTGCCCAGACACACACAATGACTACATCTCCTCTGCCCAGACACACACAATGACTACATCTCCCCTGCCCAGACACACAAACAATGACTACATCTCCTTTGCCCAGACACACACAATGACTACATCTCCTCTGCCCAGACACACACAATGACTACATCTCCTCTGCCCAGACACACACAATGACTACATCTCCCCTGCCCAGACACACAAACAATGACTACATCTCCTCTGCCCAGACCCACACAATGACTACATCTCCTCTGCCCAGACCCACAAACAATGACTACATCTCCTCTGCCCAGACCCAAACAATGACTACATCTCCTCTGCCCAGACCCACAAACAATGACTACATCTCCTCTGCCCAGACCCACACAATGACTACATCTCCTCTGCCCAGACACACACAATGACTACATCTCCCCTGCCCAGACACACACAATGACTACATCTCCTCTGCCCAGACACACACAATGACTACATCTCCTCTGCCCAGACACACACAATGACTACATCTCCCCTGCCCAGACACACAAACAATGACTACATCTCCTCTGCCCAGACACACACAATGACTACATCTCCTCTGCCCAGACACACACAATGACTACATCTCCTCTGCCCAGACACACACAATGACTACATCTCCCCTGCCCAGACACACAAACAATGACTACATCTCCCCTGCCCAGACACACACACAATGACTACATCTCCCCTGCCCAGACCCACACACAATGACTACATCTCCTCTGCCCAGACACACAAACAATGACTACATCTCCCCTGCCCAGACCCACATCTCTATCCCTGCCCAGACCTCTATCCCTGCCCAGACCCACAAACAATGACTACATCTCCCCTGCCCAGACACACAAACAATGACTACATTTCCTCTGCCCAGACACACATCTCTATCCCTGCCCAGACCTCTATCCCTGCCCAGACCCACAAACAATGACTACATCTCCTCTGCCCAGACCCACAAACAATGACTACATCTCCTCTGCCCAGACCCACAAACAATGACTACATCTCCTCTGCCCAGACCCACAAACAATGACTACATCTCCTCTGCCCAGACCCACAAACAATGACTACATCTCCTCTGCCCAGACCCACAAACAATGACTACATCTCCTCTGCCCAGACCCACAAACAATGACTACATCTCCTCTGCCCAGACCCACAAACAATGACTACATCTCCTCTGCCCAGACACACAAACAATGACTACATCTCCTCTGCCCAGACCCACACAATGACTACATCTCCTCTGCCCAGACACACAAACAATGACTACATCTCCTCTGCCCAGACCCACACAATGACTACATCTCCTCTGCCCAGACACACAAACAATGACTACATCTCCTCTGCCCAGACACACAAACAATGACTACATCTCCTCTGCCCAGACACACAAACAATGACTACATCTCCTCTGCCCAGACCCACACAATGACTACATCTCCTCTGCCCAGACACACAAACAATGACTACATCTCCTCTGCCCAGACCCACACAATGACTACATCTCCTCTGCCCAGACACACAAACAATGACTACATCTCCTCTGCCCAGAACCACACAATGACTACATCTCCTCTGCCCAGACACACAAACAATGACTACATCTCCTCTGCCCAGACACACACAATGACTACATCTCCTCTGCCCAGACCCACACAATGACTACATCTCCTCTGCCCAGACACACAAACAATGACTACATCTCCTCTGCCCAGACACACAAACAATGACTACATCTCCTCTGCCCAGACACACAAACAATGACTACATCTCCTCTGCCCAGACACACAAACAATGACTACATCTCCTCTGCCCAGACACACAAACAATGACTACATCTCCTCTGCACAGACCCACACAATGACTACATCTCCCCTGCCCAGACCCACAAACAATGACTACATCTCCTCTGCACAGACCCACACAATGACTACATCTCCTCTGCCCAGACCCACAAACAATGACTACATCTCCTCTGCCCAGACACACAAACAATGACTACATCTCCTCTGCCCAGACACACAAACAATGACTACATCTCCTCTGCACAGACCCACACAATGACTACATCTCCTCTGCCCAGACCCACAAACAATGACTACATCTCCTCTGCCCAGACACACAAACAATGACTACATCTCCTCTGCCCAGACACACAAACAATGACTACATCTCCTCTGCACAGACACACAAACAATGACTACATCTCCTCTGCCCAGACACACAAACAATGACTACATCTCCTCTGCCCAGACACACAAACAATGACTACATCTCCTCTGCCCAGACACACAAACAATGACTACATCTCCTCTGCCCAGACACACAAACAATGACTACATCTCCTCTGCCCAGACACACAAACAATGACTACATCTCCTCTGCCCAGACACACAAACAATGACTACATCTCCTCTGCCCAGACACACAAACAATGACTACATCTCCTCTGCCCAGACCCACACAATGACTACATCTCCTCTGCCCAGACACACAAACAATGACTACATCTCCTCTGCACAGACCCACACAATGACTACATCTCCTCTGCCCAGACACACATGCTCAGACCTCCATCCCTGCCCAGACCCACATGCTCAGACCTCCATCCCTGCCCAGACCCACATGCCCAGACCTCCATCCCTGCCCAGACCCACATGCTCAGACCTCCATCCCTGCCCAGACCCACATGCCCAGACCTCCATCCCTGCCCAGACCCACATGCTCAGACCTCCATCCCTGCCCAGACCCACATGCTCAGACCTCCATCTCTGGTGCATTATTGTTAGCCACATCTTTTTATTTATAATTTTTTTTATTTGTAATTTTTAATGTTTATTTATATATATATATATATATATATATATTTTTTTTTTTGGGTCATTTAGCAGATGCTCTTATCCAGAGCGACTTACATGAGCAATTAGGGTTAAGTGCCTTGCTCAAGGCCACAGACAGATTTTTCACCTAGTCGGCTCGGGGATTAGAACCAGCGACCTTTCGGTTACTGGCACAACGCTCTTACCCACTAAGCTACCTGCCGCCCCACATGGCCTTAAATTGTACTACTTTGTCGCCCATGCTATTTCAATACTTCAATAATAAATCAATATATTTTTTCCATTGTGTTAACTATGGTGGATTGATTGATTTCCATACAATTTTTCAAGATGAGTGATGAGGAGAGAATCATCCAGGTATCTCACTACACCCTCATATGCCATGTCTTGAAATATGCAGACAGACGGATTAAAAGTACGTTTACATTGTGATAATGTCTGCTAAAATGACTAATACTTCTGACAGCTAACTTCATAGCTCCTCCCACAACTTCTGGACTTCATAGCATTCCCAGTTATTGAGTCATGATTCGTTTTCCACTTAAGACATGACGCTGCCATTGTGCTGTAGAATTTGTGATTTTTTTCTCTTGTATAATGAATTCTATACATTAGTTTATACTGGATTAAGCGTACATTTTTGTTAATTATGCTCCAACATTCCTTCCATCTTGTGCCAATTTCACTTATTTTTAAGTCTTTGTTCCAATAGTTTATGTTTTTTTAAAAGAGATTGTCAGTTGTATAGGCTCTTTGCAAGGTTTTGTAATATAATAATAATTATAAAATGCCATTTAGCAGACGCTTTTATCCAAAGCATACATTTTTACGTGTGGGTGGTCCCGGGGATCGAACCCACTACCCTGGCGTTACAAGCGCCGTGCTCTACCAGCTGAGCTACAGTCACTTTTGTACATCATATGAACATCCCTCAAGGTTGCTCCGATGTCTAAAAAAATATTTCAAATCGTAATTTCGTCATATGCAACTTTTTAATTTGCATGTATTTGAAAATATCTGCATTGATCAGTCCAAAATGGCTTTTTAACAATGTCATGGAAATAAATGTATTTCCTGTTACCAAGTCATTTACGCTTTCTATGCCTTTAGTGTTCAATGTGGGCCTATTTATCTGTGAATTTTGAAAAGTTATCCAATGATTGTTCCATATGGTTGTGTTTTTTAGGGAGCGATATTGGTTCTTGTAGAATACTTTTAGTTTTCTTACATATTGTTATAGTGTTCTTAACTATGAAGTTGTTCATGTTCTTAGCTTTATCCTTTGAAAATAGACACGTAAAAATATTCTGGGGATGAGCATCAGCATCTTCAATATGGACCCATTGTTTCTATATGTCTCAAGTAAAAACCTTGGGTAGCGAGTTGATACAATTCCAAGTCTGGAAGGTTATAACCACCCTCGGACTCAGGAAGATGTAAAAATCATTTTTATTCTATGAATTTTATTTCCCCATATAAAGTCGGTGGGGTAATCGGTATTACCGAAAATAAATCTAGAAACTTTGGGAGCCGTTCTGAATGGATTTATTCTATCTGTAAGATGTATTCCATTTAATTAGATCTGCTTTCATATTGTTCAGTAGTGGAATAAAGTTACCTTCATATTGTTGAGTAGTGGAATAAAGTTACCTTCATATTGTTGAGTAGTGGAATAAAGTTACCTTCATATTGTTGAGTAGTGGAATAAAGTTACCTTCATATTGTTCAGTAGTGGAATAAAGTTACCTTCATATTGTTGAGTAGTGGAATAAAGTTACCTTCATATTGTTGAGTAGTGGAATAAAGTTACCTTCATATTGTTGAGTAGTGGAATAAAGTTACCTTCATATTGTTGAGTAGTGGAATAAAGTTACCTTCATATTGTTCAGTAGTGGAATAAAGTTACCTTCATATTGTTGAGTAGTGGAATAAAGTTCTCTATTATATACAGTATCTGTTGTTTGTTGTCACTACATTTACATTTTAGTCATTTAGCAGACGCTCTTATCCAGAGCGACTTACAGTTAGCACATACATTATTTTATCAAACCCACAACCCTGGCGTTGCAAACGCCACGCTCTACCAACTGAGCTACATCCCCTGCCGGCCATTCCCTCCCCTACCCTGGACGACGCTGGGCCAATTGTGCGCCGCCCCATGGGTCTCCCAGTCGCGGCCGGCTACGACAGAGCCTGGATTCGAACCAGGATCTCTAGTGGCACAGCTAGCACTGCGATGCAGCGCCTTAGACCACTGCGCATCCTAAGTATTTCTTGTTTTTTTGTGGGCAACTTAAAGGATTGCTGTAGGATCGTGAGTTCTGATGACTAGTGTGCCAGTTCCATGTTCTGATGACTAGTGTGCCAGTTCCATGTTCTGATGACTAGTGTGCCAGTTCCATGTTCTGATGACTAGTGTGCCAGTTCCATGTTCTGATGACTAGTGTTCCAGTTCCATGTTCTGATGACTAGTGTGCCAGTTCCATGTTCTGATGACTAGTGTTCCAGTTCCATGTTCTGATGACTAGTGTGCCAGTTCCATGTTCTGATGACTAGTGTGCCAGTTCCATGTTCTGATGACTAGTGTGCCAGTTCCATGTTCTGATGACTAGTGTGCCAGTTCCATGTTCTGATGACTAGTGTGCCAGTTCCATGTTCTGATGACTAGTGTGCCAGTTCCATGTTCTGATGACTAGTGTGCCAGTTCCATGTTCTGATGACTAGTGTTCCAGTTCCATGTTCTGATGACTAGTGTTCCAGTTCCATGTTCTGATGACTAGTGTGCCAGTTCCATGTTCTGATGACTAGTGTGCCAGTTCCATGTTCTGATGACTAGTGTGCCAGTTCCATGTTCTGATGACTAGTGTGCCAGTTCCATGTTCTGATGACTAGTGTGCCAGTTCCATGTTCTGATGACTAGTGTGCCAGTTCCATGTTCTGATGACTAGTGTGCCAGTTCCATGTTCTGATGACTAGTGTGCCAGTTCCATGTTCTGATGACTAGTGTGCCAGTTCCATGTTCTGATGACTAGTGTTCCAGTTCCATGTTCTGATGACTAGTGTTCCAGTTCCATGTTCTGATGACTAGTGTGCCAGTTCCATGTTCTGATGACTAGTGTGCCAGTTCCATGTTCTGATGACTAGTGTGCCAGTTCCATGTTCTGATGACTAGTGTGCCAGTTCCATGTTCTGATGACTAGTGTGCCAGTTCCATGTTCTGATGACTAGTGTGCCAGTTCCATGTTCTGATGACTAGTGTGCCAGTTCCATGTTCTGATGACTAGTGTGCCAGTTCCATGTTCTGATGACTAGTGTGCCAGTTCCATGTTCTGATGACTAGTGTGCCAGTTCCATGCAGAATAAAGCCACCTTCACATCGTGCTGTAGAAGCTGTGTTCTGCTGATATACAGTGGGGAAAAAAAGTATTTAGTCAGTCACCAATTGTGCAAGTTCTCCCACTTAAAAAGATGAGAGAGGCCTGTAATTTTCATCATAGGTACACAAAATGAGAAAAAGAAATCCAGAAAATCACATTGTAGGATTTTTAATGCATTTATTTGCAAATTATGGTGGAAAATAAGTATTTGGTCAATAACAAAAGTTTCTCAATACTTTGTTATATACCCTTTGTTGGCAATGACACAGGTCAAACGTTTTCTGTAAGTCTTCACAAGGTTTTCACACAATGTTGCTGGTATTTTGGCCCATTCCTCCATGCAGATCTCCTCTAGAGCAGTGATGTTTTGGGGCTGTCGCTGGGCAACACAGACTTTCAACTCCCTCCAAAGATTTTCTATGGGGTTGAGATCTGGAGACTGGCTAGGCCACTCCAGGACCTTGAAATGCTTCTTACGAAGCCACTCCTTCGTTGCCCGGGCGGTGTGTTTGGGATCATTGTCATGCTGAAAGACCCAGCCACGTTTCATCTTCAATGCCCTTGCTGATGGAAGGAGGTTTTCACTCAGAATCTCACGATACATGGCCCCATTCATTCTTTCCCTTACACGGATCAGTCGTCCTGGTCCCTTTGCAGAAAAACAGCCCCAAAGCATGATGTTTCCACCCCCATGCTTCACAGTAGGTATGGTGTTCTTTGGATGCAACTCAGCATTCTTTGTCCTCCAAACACGACGAGTTGAGTTTTTACCAAAAAGTTCTATTTTGGTTTCATCTGACCATATGACATTCTCCCAATCCTCTTCTGGATCATCCAAATGCACTCTAGCAAACTTCAGACGGGCCTGGACATGTACTGGCTTAAGCAGGGGGACACGTCTGGCACTGCAGGATTTGAGTCCCTGGCGGCGTAGTGTGTTACTGATGGTAGGCTTTGTTACTTTGGTCCCAGCTCTCTGCAGGTCATTCACTAGGTCCCCCCGTGTGGTTCTGGGATTTTTGCTCACCGTTCTTGTGATCATTTTGACCCCACGGGGTGAGATCTTGCGTGGAGCCCCAGATCGAGGGAGATTATCAGTGGTCTTGTATGTCTTCCATTTCCTAATAATTGCTCCCACAGTTGATTTCTTCAAACCAAGCTGCTTACCTATTGCAGATTCAGTCTTCCCAGCCTGGTGCAGGTCTACAATTTTGTTTCTGGTGTCCTTTGACAGCTCTTTGGTCTTGGCCATAGTGGAGTTTGGAGTGTGACTGTTTGAGGTTGTGGACAGGTGTCTTTTATACTGATTTCAAGTTCAAACAGGTGCCATTAATACAGGTAACAAGTGGAGGACAGAGGAGAAAATACTTATTTTCCACCTTAATTTGCAAATAAATTCATTAAAAATCCTACAATGTGATTTTCTGGATTTTTTTTTCTCAATTTGTCTGTCATAGTTGACGTGTACCTATGATAAAAATTACAGGCCTCTCTCATCTTTTTAAGTGGGAGAACTTGCACAATTGGTGGCTGACTAAATACTTTTTTCCCCCACTGTAACAATGTGTATTATATTGTAATATTATTAATATTACACTTGTCTTTCGTCTTCTGTTGTCAGAATTGAATTGTAACGCTGAGGTCGGTCTCTCCCAGTTCAGACATCTGTATCAATCTATATTTTAATAAGGCAGTTAATGTAGTTAGATCATCAAAACTAAAATACAATTTTCTTAGTTCGACTCCGTCTCTCTCTCTCTCTCTCTCTCAGCTAGCTTCCTGTCTCTGTCAGACAGACGAGCAAGCCAAGCAGTGTGTGTTCTTGTGTGTTGTGTGTGTGTGTGTGTGTGTGTGTGTGTGTTTGCATCTGACTGTGTGTGTGTTTAATAAAGCATGAACAGCTTTAGTAGGATGCTGAGTCAGCATAGCTCCAGTCTGAATCATTGACCATGACTGATACACATCCCAGCCAGCCTGACGCAGTGTGTCCCAAAGGGGTGCTGGTTTGCATGTTTCAGAGAGAGATAAAGCAACACGAGGCTAGGGAGAGCAGTATGCTCTTTCTGTGACAAGGTCAGGAGTTTTTTTTGTTGTTGTTCTGGATTCTCTCTCTGTGTTTTATTTACAAGCGATGCTGCTAATTCTAAACACGTACTGTAGGTTAAGACAAACGCTGGCTTAGTGGCCAAAAAGTGCAGAATTACACAGAAAGTGGAGGAGGCAGGGTGGGAGAGTGTGGTTGGGAGGGGCTTAGACAGGATTTAAAAAACAGAACATAACAGAAGGATATCAGAGACACGCCCATTTTACCACGCCAGCCAATCCCAAGTCTCTAAGTTCATTGTGTAGATAAATCTGTCAGACACACACACACACACACACACACACACACACACACACACACACACACACACACACACACACACACACACACACACACACACACACAGACAGACAGACAGACACACAATATCTCTCTGTCTGCCAGGGAAATATATAATGAGGACTCTGAGAGCATGTGAGTTCACTGGCTGGAGGCATTACATGATGATTCAACCTGTGTATGTTTTTGTCTGTGTGTGTGTGTGTGTGTGTGTGTGTGTGTGTGTGCGTGCTTGCATATGTATATACACACATACACACAGAAAGTATTTTGTTACTTTCGAGTCTTATTCTAAAATTGATTTTTGTACAAAATTTAAAAACATAAATAGCTTCTTTACATAAGTATCCAGACCCGTTGCTATGAGAATCGAAATTGAGCTCAGGTGCATCCTGTTTCCATTGATCATCCTTGAGATGTTTCTACAACTTGATTGGAGTCCACCTGTGGTAAATTCAGTTGATTGGACATGATTTGGAAAGGCACACACCTGTCTATATAAGGTCCCACAGTTGACAGTGCATGTCAGAGCAAAACCAAGCCATGAGGTCGAAGGAATTGTCCGTAGAGCTCCGAGACAGGATTGTGTCGAGGCACAGATCTGGGGAAGGGTACCAAAACATTTCTGCAGCATTGAAAGGACCCCAAGAACACAGTGGCCTCCATCATTCTGAAATGGAAGAAGTTTGGAACCACCAAAACTCTTCCTAGAGCTGGCCGCCCGGCTAAATTAAGCAATCGGGGGAGAAGGGCCTTGGTCAGGGAGGTGACCAAGAACCCGATGGTCACTCTGACAGAGCTCCAGAGTTCCTCTGTGGAGATGGAATAACCTTCCTGAAGGACAACCATCTCTGCAGCACTCCACCAATTAGGTATTTATGGTAGAGTGGCCAGACGGAATCCACTCCTCAGTAAAAGGCACATGACAGCCCGCTTGGAGTTTGCCAAAAGGACCCTAAAGACTCTCAGACCATGAGAAACAATATTCTCTGGTCTGATGAGACCAAGATTGAACTCTTTGGCCTGAATGCCAACCGTCACATCTGCAGGAAACCTGGCACCATTCCTACGGAGAAGCATGGTGGTGGATGCATCATGCTGTGGGGATGTTTTTCAGCGGCAGGGACTGGGAGACTAGTCAGGATTGAGGGAAAGATGAACTGAGCAAAGTACAGGGAGATCCTTGATGAAAACCTGCTCCAGAGCGCTCAGGTCTTCAGACTGGGGCAAAGGTTCACCTTACAACAGGACAACGATCCTAAGCACACAGCCAAGACAACACAGGAGTGGCGTCGGGACAAGTCTTTGAATGTCCTTGATTGGCCCAGCCAGAGCCCGGACTTGAACCCGATCAAGCGTCTCTGGAGAGACCTGAAAATAGCTGTGCAGCGACGCTCCCCATCCAACCTGACAGAGCTTGAGAGGATCTGCAGAGAAGAATGGGAGAAAGTCCCCAAATACAGGTGTGCCAAGCTTGTAGCGTCATGCCCAAGAAGACTTGAGGCTGTAATCGCTGCCAAATGAGCTTCAACAAAGTACTGAGTAAAGGGTCTGAATACTTATGTAAATTTGATATTTCCGTTTTCTTCCGTTGAAACCCCACCTCTTTAAGGAACACCTGGGATAGGATAAAGTAATCCTTCTACCCCCCCCTTACCCCACCCCCCCCAAAAAAATAAAATAATAATTGTAAAGTGGTTATCCCACTGGCTATAAGGTGAATGCACCAATTTGTAAGTCGCTCTGGATAAGAGCGTCTGCTAATTAACGTAAATGTAAATGTAATTATTAAATTTGCAAACATTTCCAAAAATACGTTTCACATTGTCATTAGGGGGTATTGTATGTAGATTGATGAGGGAAAAATACAATTTAATCAATTTTAGAATAAGGCTGTAACGTCACAAAATTTGGAAAAAGTGAAGGGGTCTGAATACTTTCTGAATGCACGGTATACACACACACACACACACACACACACATACACACACACACATACACTTTTACACATATCATTTGCTGCTGCTACTCTGTTCTTTATTTTACTCTTATTATTATCTATCCTGATGCCTAGTCACTTTACCCTGCCTTCATGTACATATCTACCTCAAATACCTTATTATTATCTATCCTGATGCCTAGTCACTTTACCCTGCCTTCATGTACATATCTACCTCAAGTACCTTATTATTATCTATCCTGATGCCTAGTCACTTTACCCTGCCTTCATGTACATATCTACCTCAAATACCTTATTATTATCTATCCTGATGCCTAGTCACTTTACCCTGCCTTCATGTACATATCTACCTCAAATACCTTATTATTATCTATCCTGATGCCTAGTCACTTAACCCTGCCTTCATGTACATATCTACCTCAAATACCTTATTATTATCTATCCTGATGCCTAGTCACTTTACCCTGCCTTCATGTACATATCTACCTCAAATACCTTATTATTATCTATCCTGATGCCTAGTCACTTTACCCTGCCTTCATATGCATACACTATGTGGACACCCCCTTAAAATGTGTTTATTCGGCTAGTTCAGCCACACCGTCGCTGACAGGTGTATAGAAACCGAGCACAAAGCCATGCAATCTCCATAGGAAAAACATTGGCAGTAGAATGGCCTTACTGAAGAGCTCAGTGTCTTTCAACGTGGCACTCCTCAGCTTTCAATGTGTCCTGTCCTGCCCTAGACTCATTCACTGTTTACTCCTCAGCTTTCAGTGTGTCCTGTCCTGTCCTAGACTCATTCACCGTTTACTCCTCAGCTTTCAGTGTGTCCTGTCCTGTCCTAGACTCATTCACTGTTTACTCCTCAGCTTTCAGTGTGTCCTGTCCTGCCCTAGTCTCATTCACTGTTTACTCCCCAGCTTTCAGTGTGTCCTGTCCTGCCCTAGTCTCATTCACTGTTTACTCCCCAGCTTTCAGTCAAACCTCCTGCTAATCTAGCCAGTTAGTCAGACAGATCACAGCTCATAGTTCAGTACAGCTTTATAGAGAGTTCTGTTGTGTGTGTGTGTGTGTGTGTGTGTGTGTGTGTGTGTGTGTGTGTGTGTGTGTGTGTGTGTGTGTGTGTGTGTGTGTGTGTGTGTGTGTGTGTGTGTGTGTGTGTGTGTGTGTGTGTGTGTGTGTGTGTGTGTACGTAAGACAGTCTGAGTAAAAGCTGAAGTGATCACAGCTCAGCACGGCTTTACAGAGAGGAAGTAACAGATTTCCAACCTGGCCAGTGTTTATTTCCTGGAATTCTTAAGCCGCTATCCTGTTAAGGATTTCTAGAGCTTTGGCAGCAGCACATATTACAGTGTACTGGAACAGCTTAATGACTGTGACATGATATGTAGTTGCCTTATCTACCTTAGTTGAATGTAATGGCTGTGATATGTAGTTGTCTTACCTACCTTAGTTGAATGAAACGACTGTGATATGTGGTTGTCTTACGTATCTTTGTTGAATGCAATGGCTGTGATATGTGGTTGTCTTACCTACCTTAGTTGAATGTAATGGCTGTGATATGTAGTTGTCTTACCTACCTTAGTTGAATGTAACGACTGTGATATGTGGTTGCCTTACCTACCTTAGTTGAATGTAACGACTGTGATATGTGGTTGTCTTACCTATCTTAGTTGAATGTAACGACTGTGATATGTGGTTGTCTTACCTATCTTAGTTGAATGTAACGGCTGTGATATGTGGTTGTCTTACCTACCTTAGTTGAATGCAATGACTGTGATATGTGGTTGTCTTACCTACCTTAGTTGAATGTAACGACTGTGATATGTGGTTGCCTTACCTACCTTAGTTGAATGTAACGACTGTGATATGTGGTTGCCTTACCTACCTTAGTTGAATGTAACGACTGTGATATGTGGTTGTCTTACCTATCTTAGTTGAATGTAACGGCTGTGATATGTGGTTGTCTTACCTACCTTAGTTGAATGCAATGACTGTGATATGTGGTTGTCTTACCTATCTTAGTTGAATGTAACGGCTGTGATATGTGGTTGTCTTACCTACCTTAGTTGAATGTAACGACTGTGATATGGTGATATGTAGTTGTCTTACGTATCTTTGTTGAATGCAATGGCTGTGATATGGTTGTCTTACGTATCTTTGTTGAATGCAATGACTGTGATATGTGGTTGTCTTACGTATCTTTGTTGAATGCAATGGCTGTGATATGTGGTTGTCTTACGTATCTTTGTTGAATGCAATGGCTGTGATATGTGGTTGTCTTACGTATCTTTGTTGAATGCAATGGCTGTGATATGTGGTTGTCTATTCTACCTTAGTTGAATGTAATGACTGTGATATGTGGTTGTCTTACGTATCTTAGTTGAATGCAATGGCTGTGATATGTGGTTGTCTTACGTATCTTTGTTGAATGCAATGGCTGTGATATGTGGTTGTCTTACGTATCTTTGTTGAATGCAATGGCTGTGATATGTGGTTGTCTTACGTATCTTTGTTGAATGCAATGGCTGTGATATGTGGTTGTCTTACGTATCTTTGTTGAATGCAATGACTGTTATATGTGGTTGCCTTACCTATCTTAGTTGAATGCAATGGCTGTGATATGTGGTTGTCTTACGTATCTTTGTTGAATGCAATGACTGTTATATGTGGTTGCCTTACCTATCTTAGTTGAATGCAATGACTGTTATATGTGGTTGCCTTACCTATCTTAGTTGAATGCGATGGCTGTGATATGTGGTTGTCTATTCTACCTTAGTTGAATGTAACGACTGTGATATGTAGTTGTCTATTCTACCTTAGTTGAATGCAATGGCTGTGATATGTGGTTGTCTTACGTATCTTTGTTGAATGCAATGACTGTGATATGTGGTTGTCTTACGTATCTTTGTTGAATGCAATGGCTGTGATATGGTGATATGTGGTTGTCTTACCTATCTTAGTCGAATGCAATGGCTGTGATATGTGGTTGCCTTACCTATCTTAGTTGAATGCAATGGCTGTGATATGTGGTTGTCTATTCTACCTTAGTTGAATGTAATGACTGTGATATGAGTGTCTGCTACATGACCAGAATGTATCCTATATCATTACACATTAATAACACACATACATACTGTAAAATATGCACATTAACATCAAGTGGGGCACCAATGTTGTTAAATAGATGAATAGATAAAACAACAGCAACAACACAAAGATTTTACTCATGAATATTCATAATCACATTCAACACTACAATGATCCCCATTCAGTTGTTGCCTAATTAAACAATGGGAAAACACTGAGGATTTACAGAGAGAAAGGGCTGCTGGGAAGTCAGTCGGTACACAAAGGTGTGTGTTTGTGTGGGAGTGTTTTCGGTGTCCTGTCTATTGACAATATACTTCCACCTTGGGCCAGTAAAAAAGTCAATGTGTCCTTTGTTAACCGCAGTGACTGTTTGAGGTTGGTTAATATACAACTAGATAAACTACCACTGAACAAAAATATAAATGCAACGTTCAACAATTTCAACGCTTTTACTGAGTTACAGTTCATATAAGGAAATCAGTCAATTGAAATACATTAATTAGGCCCTAATCTATGGATTTCACATGACTGGGCAGGGGTGCAGCCATGGTTGGGCCTGGGAGGTCATAGGCCCACCCACTGGGGAGCCAGGACCAGCCAATCAGAATGAGTTTTTCCCCACCAAAGGGCTTCATTACAGACAGAAATACTCCTCTGTTTCATCAGCTGTCCGGGTGGCTGGTCTCAGACGATCCCGCAGGTGAAGAAGTTGGATGTGGAGGTCCTGGGCTGGCGTGGTTACACGTGGTCTGCGGTTGTGAGGCCGGTTGGCCGTACTGTCAAATTCTCTAAAACAACGTTGGAGGTGGCTTATGGTAGAAAAACTAACATTCAATTCTCTGGCAACAGCTCTGGTGGACATTCCTGCAGTCAGTATGCCAATTGCACGCTCTCTTAAAACTTGAAACATCTGTGGCATTGTTTTTTGTGACAAAACTGCAGATTTTAGAGTGGCCTTTTATTGTCCCCAGCACAAGGTGCCCCTGTGTAATGATCATGCTGTTTAATCAGCTTCTTGATGTGCCACACCTGTCAAGTGGATGCATTATCTTGGCAAAGGAGAAATGCTCACTAACAGAGATGTAAGCAAATTTGTGCACAACATTTGAGAGAAATAAGCTTTTTGATCATATGGAACATTTATGGGATATTTTATTTCAGCTTATTAAACATGGGACCAACACTTTACATGTTGCATTTATATTTTTGTTCAGTATAGATCTTAATAGAAACTCCATGGTGTCATGACTTCCGCCAAGGCTGCCTCCCCTCCTTGTTCGGGCAGGTTTTGGCGTTCGGCGTCACCGGCTTACTAGCTACTGCCGATCCATTTATCATCACTCCATTTGTCTTGTCTTCAATCACACACACCTGGTCCTTATTCCCACATTAGTCATGGTTAAAGTGTTCCCTCTGCTTCCTTGTCTGTGTGGGTGATTGTTTATTGTGGAGGTTTGTGTAGCTCGGTGGAGCTTGTGTATTGTGTATCGACGGGAGTATTCTCCCGTGTGCCTTGTATTTTCCAGTGCGCCTGTTTTGTGCCCTGGAGTGTGTTTGACGCATTTCTGCGTAATCCTGTATTTTGCGGATTAAAGCCTATTATTCTGTGATTTACCCTCCTGTGCCTGACTTCTTCAACACCACCTCATCACAGAATCACCCACCAGAATATGGAGTCAGCGGGAGAGACGCGCATGCCTGGAGTCGTGGCACGGGTCCAGGAGCATTCAACTATGCTAGCCAGCTTGGGTGAAGCGATGGGTCGGGTTCTTCAGGTCGTCCAACGCCTGGAGAGGAGAGAGCCCGATCCGTCGAGACCAGCTGGTCAACCGGATCCCGTCACCTACACCCCAGCACCCGGAGGGATCCAGATATCCCGACCAGGGGAGTTCGATGGGACAGCGGCGCTGTGCCAAGGATTTCTTCTCCAACTGGAGCTCTACTTCTCCAGCATCCGGCCGGTTCCATCGGAGCGGGAGAAGGTGTCCGCCCTCGTCTACTGCCTCTCGGGGGAAAGCCCTGGAGTGGGCCAACGTGGTGTGGAACGAAGGAGGAGCCGCGTTGGAGAACTACGAGGAGTTCGCTCGCCTCTTCCGGGCGATCTTCGATCACCCACCCGAGGGTCGAGAGGCGGGCGAGTGGCTGGTCCACCTGAGGCAGGGGACGAGGACTGCGCAGGACTTCGCATTGGAGTTTCCAACTCTGGGTCTGCAGCTGGGTCCGAGTGGAACGAGCGGGCCCTGATCGACCAGTTCCGGTGCCATCTGCGAGAGGACGTCTGACGGGAGCTAGCCTGCCGTGACACCATGTTTTCCTTCTCGCAACTGGTGAACATGGTCATTCGTTTGGACAACCTGCTGGCAACCAGAGGACGTCCTGGAGGAGGTCTGCCCATTTCCATCCCGGCTGACTCAGATCCAGAACCGATGGAGATGGGTGGAAGCGCTAGCCGAGAGAGCGGAGGACGACAGCACCAGTGCCACACTGGTGGCGCGAAGGGACATTTCACCACACGTTATCGTCAACGCTCTTCTGGGTTTAGAGGTGGCAGGCAGGGCACTCTCACATCATCCCAGGTATCGAACACCCACAATCATTCTGAGCCCTCTGCTGCGCACTGTAAAATACTTGTCTCCTTTCCTGAGCACATGGATGTTCCCCAGTGTAAGGCGCTAGTCGATTCAGGCGCAGCTGGGAACTTTATGGACAGGGCATTCGCACACCGTATAGGCATTCCATTGGTTCCCCGATCCATTCCACTCCCCATCAGAGCACTCGATAGTCGACCATTAGGGTCCGGGTTGGTTAAGGAAGTTACTGCACCAGTCACCATGATTACCCAGGAGACTCATTGTGAGCAGGTAACTTTTGTATTTTCCAGTGTGCCTGTTTTGTGCCCTGGAGTGTGTTTGACGCATTTCTGCGTAAAACCTGTATTTTGCGGATTAAAGGCTGTTATTCTGTGATTTACCCTCCTGCGCCTGACTTCTTCAACACCACCGCATCACACGTGGTGACGGGCTTTAGAGCTTAGTAACTTACTGTATTAATCAATAGTATGATACTGTATAAACTGAATACAGTAGCTTACCATAGAATGCACAGTAGAATACTGTATATTTGTTTTACATTACACTGTATGAACTTTTCTGTAATTTAACAATGTAGAATGCACAGTAAAATACCGTAAATGTGTTTTACAGTATTAATTATGGTGCATTGTTTGAAAAAGTTGTGGGCGGGGAGACTGGCTCATTAACATATTTTAAGGCGTGCCTTGTAAGAATCTATATTTCTTATACCCTTGAGAAAACGGTAATATACTGTATTTTAGGAATTCTACAAACCTTGTCCTGAATCTTTTGTTGCACCCATTAATGAGAGTGCTGTACCAGTTGAAGTGATATGTGGTTCCCTAACAATTTAATTTATAGATCAGAGTGGCAGCAAGTTTCAAACCTTTAGTGGTTGATCTGTTTTTTCACTGTCAATTTAGAAGACTTTGTTAAAGGGATACTTCTGGATCTTTGGCAGAGAGATGAACTCGTGGATACCATTTTTATGTCTCTATGTCCAGTATGAAGGAAATTAAGAGGTAGTTTTGCGAGCCAACGCGAACTAGGAAGTAGACAAAGGGCCTCATTGCCAAAATCCCAAGCTTTAAAGCCTAAAGTGATACAAAGCACCAAATATCAGTTGGTATTCAAATATCAGAAAGTATTCACACATTGTGTTGTGTTACAGCCTGAATTTAAAATGGATCAACTTGAGATTTTTTGTAACTGGCCTACACACAATACCCCATAATGTCAAAGTGTAATCATATTTTTAGACATTTTTACAAATTAATTAATTAAAAATGAAAAGCTGAAATGTCTTGAGTCAATAAGTATTCAAACCCTTTGTTATGGCCAGCCTAAATAAATTCAGGAGTAAAAAAGTGCTTCTCAAGTAATATCATAAACTGCATGGACTCACTTTCTGTGCAATAATAGTGTTTAACATGATTTTTGAATGACTACCTCATCTCTGTACCCCACACATACAACTATCTGTAAGGTCCCTCAGTCGAGCAGTGAATTTCAAACACAGATTCAACCACAAAGACCAGGGAGGTTTTCCAATGCCTCTCAAAGAAGGGCACCTATTGGTAGATGGGTAAAAATAAAATAAGCAGACATTGAATATCCCTTTGAGCATGGTGAAGTTATTAATTACACTTTCGATGATGTATCAATACACCAGTCACTACAAACATACAGGCGTCCTTCCTAACTCAGTTGCTGGAGAGGAAGGAAACCGCTCTGGGATTTCACGATGAGGCCAGTGGTGATTTTTTAAAACAGTTACAGGGGTTTATTGGCTGTGATAGGAGAAAATTGAGGATGGATCAACAACATTGTAGTTACTCCAAAATACTAACCTAATTGACAAAGTGAAAAGAAGGAAGCCGGTACAGAATAAAAATATTCCAAAACATGCATCCTGTTTGCAATAAGAGACTAAAGTAATACTGCAAAACATTTCCTGAATACATTTTTTACATTTTTACATTTTTAGTCATTTAGCAGACGCTCTTATCCATAGCGACTTACAGTTAGTGCATACATTTTGTTTTTTCATACTGGCCCCCCGTGTAATGTTAGGGGCAAATCCAACACAACACATCACTGAGTTCCACTCTTTCAAGCATGGTGGTGGCTGCATCATGTTATGGGTCTGCTTGTCATCGGCAAGGACTAGGGAGTTTTTTAGGATGAAAAGAAAAGATGAAAAGAAACTGAATAGAGCTAAGCACAGGAAAAATCATAGAGGAAAGTCTGTCTGCTTTCCAAAAGACACTGGGAAACAAATTCACCTTTCAAATAGATAAGATCTTGCTACCATGGAAAGGAAAATACCTGTCAATTTGTGGAAAAATCACCCTGATTAACTCTGTAGTATTATCCCAGTTTACCTATTTGCTTATGGTCTTGCCTACGCCTAGCGAACAGTTTTTTAAATTGTATGAGAAAAAAATATTCAATTTTATTTGGAACGGCAAGCCAGACAACATTAAAAGGGCCTATTTATATAATGAATATGAATTCGGACGACAGAAATGATTAAATATTAAAGCAGTAGACCTATCACTAAAAGCTTCAGTCATACAAAAGTTATACTTGAATCCGAACTGGTTCTCTAGCAAATTAGTAAAATTGTCTCACCCAATGTTCAAGAATGGCCTTTTCCCCTTTATTCAAATTACAACCTCTCACTTTCAGTTATTTGAAAAGGAAATAATCTCCTAAATATCACTATTTCTAAAACAAGCCATAGAAAGTTGGTTGCAATTTCAATTTAATCCTCCAGAAACGACAGAACAAATAATGCAACAAATATTGTGGTTAAACTCAAATATACTAATTGATAATAAAAAAAACTATTTTTTTGACTAATTGTTTAAAAAAGGTATAATCTTCGTAAATGATATTATCGGTAGGACTGGGGGAGTTATGTCACACATGCAGCTAACAAAAACATATGGAAATGTCTGCTCTACCCAACATTACAACCAAATAATTGCAGCCTTACCGCAAAAGTGGAAAAAGGAAGAGGAAAGTGGAAGGAGGAGAAAGTAAGGAACTTGTCTGTCGGCCGCATTAAAGAACATAATTGGTTAAAAAAAACTGTGATGAATAAAAAAGTATACCGGTTTCATTTATATATACACTGCTCCAAAAAATAAAGGGAACACTTAAACAACACAATGGAACTCCAAGTCAATCACACTTCTGTGAAATCAAACTGTCCACTTAGGAAGCAACACTGATTGACAATACATTTCACATGCTGTTGTGCAAATGGAATAGACAACAGGTGGAAATTATAGGCAAATAGCAAGACACCCCCAATAAAGGACTGGTTTTGCATGTGGTGACCACAGACCACTTCTCAGTTCCTATGCTTCCTGGCTGATGTTTTGGTCACTTTTGAATGCTGGTGGTGCTTTCACTCTAGTGGTAGCATGAGACGGAGTCTACAACCCACACAAGTGGCTCAGGTAGTGCAGCTCATCCAGGATGGCACATCAATGCGAGCTGTGGCAAGAAGGTTTGCTGTGTCTGTCAGCGTAGTGTCCAGAGCATGGAGGCGCTGACAGGAGACAGGCCAGTACATCAGGAGACGTGGAGGAGGCCGTAGGAGGGCAACAACCCAGCAGCAGGACTGCTACCTCCACCTTTGTGCAAGGAGGAGCAGGAGGAGCACTGCCAGAGCCCTGCAAAATGACCTCCAGCAGGCCACAAATGTGCATGTGTCTGCTCAAACGGTCAGAAACAGACTCCATGAGGGTGGTATGAGGGCCCGACGTCCACAGGTGGGGGTTGTGCTTACAGCCCAACACCGTGCAGGACGTTTGGCATTTGCCAGAGAACACCAAGATTGGCAAATTCGCCACTGGCGCCCTGTGCTCTTCACAGATGAAAGCAGGTTCACACTGAGCACATGTGACAGACGTCACAGAGTCTGGAGACGCCGTGGAGAACGTTCTGCTGCCTGCAACATCCTCCAGCATGACCGGTTTGGCGGTGGGTCAGTCATGGTGTGGGGTGGCATTTCTTTGGGGGGCCGCACAGCCCTCCATGTGCTCGCCAGAGGTAGCCTGACTGCCATTAGGTACCGAGATGAGATCCTCAGACCCCTTGTGAGACCATATGCTGGTGCGGTTGGCCCTGGGTTCCTCCTAATGCAAGACAATGCTAGACCTCATGTGGCTGGAGTGTGTCAGCAGTTCCTGCAAGAGGAAGGCATTGATGCTATGGACTGGCCCGCCCGTTCCCCAGACCTGAATCCAATTGAGCACATCTGGGACATCATGTCTCGCTCCATCCACCAACGCCACGTTGCACCACAGACTGTCCAGGAGTTGGCGGATGCTTTAGTCCAGGTCTGGGAGGAGATCCCTCAGGAGACCATCCGCCACCTCATCAGGAGCATGCCCAGGCGTTGTAGGGAGGTCAGACAGGCACGTGGAGGCCACACACACTACTGAGCCTCATTTTGACTTGTTTTAAGGACATTACATCAAAGTTGGATCAGCCTGTAGTGTGGTTTTCCACTTTAATTTTGAGGGTGACTCCAAATCCAGACCTCCATGGGTTGATACATTTGATTTCCATTGATAATTTTTGTGTGATTTTGTTGTCAGCACATTCAACTATGTAAAGAAAAAAGTATTTAATACGATTATTTCATTCATTCAGATCTAGGATGTGTTATTTTAGTGTTCCCTTTATTTTTTTGAGCAGTGTATGTGTAAGAGAAAAATAACATATGGGGGATTGGAAGTGATGCAGAACATTACATTGATGGAAGTTACAATCTATCTGCAATATTAAAGCTGATCTACCCCCCATTTTTGTTTTTTGTTGCAAAAATTAAACTAAATAAAATTCACCTTTCAGCAGGACAAAAACCTAAAACACAAGGCCAAATATACACTGGAGTTGCTTACCAAGACGACATTGAATGTTCCTGAGTGGCCGAGTTACAGTTTTGACTTAAATCGGCTTGAAAATCTATGTTAAGACTTGAAAATGGCTGTCTAGCAATGATCAACAACATACTTGACAGAGCTTGAAGAATTTTGAAAATAATAATTTGCCATTTAGCAGACGCTTTTATCCAAAGCGACTTACAGTCATGCGTGCATACATTTTTACGTATGGGTGATCCCGGGGATCGAACCCACTACCCTGACGTTACAAGCGCCATGCTCTACCAATTGAGCTACAGAGGACCACAATAATGTGCAAATATTGTACAACCTTACAGCATGTTAAATAGAAGGTGACTGGTTATAGGAGGAGAGAGACCTTCAACCCTTGAGTTGTTTGAGACTGATGTTTAGTCATGTTTATCCCTTGTGTTGTTTGAGACTGATGTTTAGTAATGTTAACCTTTGTGTTGTTTGAGACTGATGTTTAGTCATGTTTATCCCTTGTGTTGTTTGAAACTGATGTTTAGTAATGTTAACCTTTGTGTTGTTTGAGACTGAGTTTATTCATGTTTAACCCTTGTGTTGTTTGAGACTGATGTTTAGTCATGTTTAACCCTTGTGTTGTTTGAAACTGATGTTTAGTAATGTTTAATCCTTGTGTTGTTTGAGACTGATGTTTAGTCATGTTTATCCCTTGTGTTGTTTGAGACTGATGTTTAGTAATGTTTAACCCTTGAGTTGTTTGAGACTGATGTTTAGTCATGTTTATCCCTTGTGTTGTTTGAAACTGATGTTTAGTAATGTTAACCTTTGTGTTGTTTGAGACTGAGTTTAGTCATGTTTAACCCTTGTGTTGTTTGAGACTGATGTTTAGTAATGTTAACCTTTGTGTTGTTTGAGACTGATGTTTAGTAATGTTTAACCCTTGTGTTGTTTGAGACTGATGTTTAGTCATGTTTATCCCTTGTGTTGTTTGAGACTGATGTTTAGTAATGTTAACCTTTGTGTTGTTTGAGACTGATGTTTAGTCATGTTTAACCCTTGTGTTGTTTGAGACTGATGTTTAGTAATGTTAACCTTTGTGTTGTTTGAGACTGATGTTTAGTAATGTTTAACCCTTGTGTTGTTTGAGACTGATGTTTAGTCATGTTTATCCCTTGTGTTGTTTGAGACTGATGTTTAGTAATGTTAACCTTTGTGTTGTTTGAGACTGATGTTTAGTCATGTTTAACCCTTGTGTTGTTTGAGACTGATGTTTAGTAATGTTAACCTTTGTGTTGTTTGAGACTGAGTTTAGTCATGTTTAACCCTTGTGTTGTTTGAGACTGATGTTTAGTCATGTTTATCCCTTGTGTTGTTTGAGACTGATGTTTAGTAATGTTTAACCCTTGTGTTGTTTGAGACTGATGTTTATTCATGTTTAACCCTTGTGTTGTTTGAAACTGATGTTTAGTCATGTTTAACCCTTGTGTTGTTTGAAACTGATGTTTAGTAATGTTAACCTTTGTGTTGTTTGAGACTGAGTTTAGTCATGTTTAACCCTTGTGTTGTTTGAGACTGATGTTTAGTAATGTTTAACCCTTGTGTTGTTTGAAACTGATGTTTAGTAATGTTAACCTTTGTGTTGTTTGAGACTGAGTTTAGTCATGTTTAACCCTTGTGTTGTTTGAGACTGATGTTTAGTAATGTTTAACCCTTGTGTTGTTTGAGACTGATGTTTAGTAATGTTTAACCCTTGTGTTGTTTGAGACTGATGTTTAGTAATGTTTAACCCTTGAGTTGTTTGAGAATGATGTTTAGTCATGTTTATCCCTTGTGTTGTTTGAAACTGATGTTTAGTAATGTTAACCTTTGTGTTGTTTGAGACTGAGTTTATTCATGTTTAACCCTTGTGTTGTTTGAGACTGATGTTTAGTAATGTTAACCTTTGTGTTGTTTGAGACTGATGTTTAGTAATGTTTAACCCTTGTGTTGTTTGAGACTGATGTTTATTCATGTTTAACCCTTGTGTTGTTTGAGACTGATGTTTAGTCATGTTTATCCCTTGTGTTGTTTGAAACTGATGTTTAGTAATGTTAACCTTTGTGTTGTTTGAGACTGAGTTTAGTCATGTTTAACCCTTGTGTTGTTTGAGACTGATGTTTAGTCATGTTTATCCCTTGTGTTGTTTGAAACTGATGTTTAGTAATGTTTAACCCTTGTGTTGTTTGAGACTGATGTTTATTCATGTTTAACCCTTGTGTTGTTTGAAACTGATGTTTAGTCATGTTTAACCCTTGTGTTGTTTGAAACTGATGTTTAGTAATGTTAACCTTTGTGTTGTTTGAGACTGAGTTTAGTCATGTTTAACCCTTGTGTTGTTTGAGACTGATGTTTAGTAATGTTAACCTTTGTGTTGTTTGAGACTGAGTTTAGTCATGTTTAACCCTTGTGTTGTTTGAGACTGATGTTTAGTCATGTTTAACCCTTGTGTTGTTTGAAACTGATGTTTAGTAATGTTAACCTTTGTGTTGTTTGAGACTGATGTTTATTCATGTTTAACCCTTGTGTTGTTTGAAACTGATGTTTAGTCATGTTTAACCCTTGTGTTGTTTGAGGCTGATGTTTAGTCATGTTTAACCCTTGTGTTGTTTGAAACTGATGTTTAGTCATGTTTAACCCTTGTGTTGTTTGAGACTGAGTTTAGTAATGTTTAACCTTTGTGTTGTTTGAGACTGATGTTTATTCATGTTTAACCCTTGTGTTGTTTGAGGCTGATGTTTAGTCATGTTTAACCCTTGTGTTGTTTGAAACTGATGTTTAGTCATGTTTAACCCTTGTGTTGTTTGAGGCTGATGTTTAGTCATGTTTAACCCTTGTGTTGTTTGAAACTGATGTTTAGTCATGTTTAACCCTTGTGTTGTTTGAAACTGATGTTTAGTCATGTTTAACCTTTGTGTTGTTTGAAACTGATGTTTAGTAATGTTAACCTTTGTGTTGTTTGAGACTGAGTTTAGTCATGTTTAACCCTTGTGTTGTTTGAGACTGATGTTTAGTCATGTTTATCCCTTGTGTTGTTTGAAACTGATGTTTAGTAATGTTTAACCCTTGTGTTGTTTGAGACTGATGTTTATTCATGTTTAACCCTTGTGTTGTTTGAAACTGATGTTTAGTCATGTTTAACCCTTGTGTTGTTTGAGACTGAGTTTATTCATGTTTAACCCTTGTGTTGTTTGAGACTGATGTTTATTCATGTTTAACCCTTGTGTTGTTTGAAACTGATGTTTAGTCATGTTTAACCCTTGTGTTGTTTGAGACTGAGTTTAGTCATGTTTAACCCTTGTGTTGTTTGAGACTGATGTTTAGTCATGTTTAACCCTTGTGTTGTTTGAGACTGAGTTTATTCATGTTTAACCCTTGTGTTGTTTGAGACTGATGTTTAGTAATGTTTAACCCTTGTGTTGTTTGAGACTGATGTTTAGTAATGTTTAACCCTTGTGTTGTTTGAGACTGATATTTATTCATGTTTAACCCTTGTGTTGTTTGAAACTGATGTTTAGTCATGTTTAACCCTTGTGTTGTTTGAAACTGATGTTTAGTAATGTTAACCTTTGTGTTGTTTGAGACTGAGTTTAGTCATGTTTAACCCTTGTGTTGTTTGAGACTGATGTTTAGTCATGTTTATCCCTTGTGTTGTTTGAGACTGATGTTTAGTAATGTTTAACCCTTGTGTTGTTTGAGACTGATGTTTATTCATGTTTAACCCTTGTGTTGTTTGAAACTGATGTTTAGTCATGTTTAACCCTTGTGTTGTTTGAAACTGATGTTTAGTAATGTTAACCTTTGTGTTGTTTGAGACTGAGTTTAGTCATGTTTAACCCTTGTGTTGTTTGAGACTGATGTTTAGTCATGTTTATCCCTTGTGTTGTTTGAAACTGATGTTTAGTAATGTTAACCTTTGTGTTGTTTGAAACTGATGTTTAGTAATGTTTAACCCTTGTGTTGTTTGAGGCTGATGTTTAGTCATGTTTAACCCTTGTGTTGTTTGAGGCTGATGTTTAGTAATGTTTAACCCTTGTGTTGTTTGAAACTGATGTTTAGTCATGTTTAACCCTTGTGTTGTTTGAGGCTGATGTTTAGTCATGTTTAACCCTTGTGTTGTTTGAAACTGATGTTTAGTCATGTTTAACCCTTGTGTTGTTTGAGACTGATGTTTATTCATGTTTAACCCTTGTGTTGTTTGAGACTGAGTTTAGTCATGTTTATCCCTTGTGTTATTTGAAACTGATGTTTGGTAATGTTTAACCCTTGTGTTGTTTGAAACTGATGTTTAGTCATGTTTAACCCTTGTGTTGTTTGAGGCTGATGTTTAGTCATGTTTAACCCTTGTGTTGTTTGAAACTGATGTTTAGTCATGTTTAACCCTTGTGTTGTTTGAGACTGAGTTTAGTAATGTTTAACCTTTGTGTTGTTTGAGACTGATGTTTATTCATGTTTAACCCTTGTGTTGTTTGAGGCTGATGTTTAGTCATGTTTAACCCTTGTGTTGTTTGAAACTGATGTTTAGTCATGTTTAACCCTTGTGTTGTTTGAGGCTGATGTTTAGTCATGTTTAACCCTTGTGTTGTTTGAAACTGATGTTTAGTCATGTTTAACCCTTGTGTTGTTTGAAACTGATGTTTAGTCATGTTTAACCTTTGTGTTGTTTGAAACTGATGTTTAGTAATGTTAACCTTTGTGTTGTTTGAGACTGAGTTTAGTCATGTTTAACCCTTGTGTTGTTTGAGACTGATGTTTAGTCATGTTTATCCCTTGTGTTGTTTGAAACTGATGTTTAGTAATGTTTAACCCTTGTGTTGTTTGAGACTGATGTTTATTCATGTTTAACCCTTGTGTTGTTTGAAACTGATGTTTAGTCATGTTTAACCCTTGTGTTGTTTGAAACTGATGTTTAGTCATGTTTAACCTTTGTGTTGTTTGAAACTGATGTTTAGTAATGTTAACCTTTGTGTTGTTTGAGACTGAGTTTAGTCATGTTTAACCCTTGTGTTGTTTGAGACTGATGTTTAGTCATGTTTATCCCTTGTGTTGTTTGAAACTGATGTTTAGTAATGTTTAACCCTTGTGTTGTTTGAGACTGATGTTTATTCATGTTTAACCCTTGTGTTGTTTGAAACTGATGTTTAGTCATGTTTAACCCTTGTGTTGTTTGAAACTGATGTTTAGTAATGTTAACCTTTGTGTTGTTTGAGACTGAGTTTAGTCATGTTTAACCCTTGTGTTGTTTGAGACTGATGTTTAGTAATGTTAACCTTTGTGTTGTTTGAGACTGAGTTTAGTCATGTTTAACCCTTGTGTTGTTTGAGACTGATGTTTAGTAATGTTAACCTTTGTGTTGTTTGAGACTGAGTTTAGTCATGTTTAACCCTTGTGTTGTTTGAGACTGATGTTTAGTCATGTTTAACCCTTGTGTTGTTTGAAACTGATGTTTAGTAATGTTAACCTTTGTGTTGTTTGAGACTGAGTTTAGTCATGTTTAACCCTTGTGTTGTTTGAGACTGATGTTTAGTCATGTTTAACCCTTGTGTTGTTTGAAACTGATGTTTAGTAATGTTAACCTTTGTGTTGTTTGAGACTGAGTTTAGTCATGTTTAACCCTTGTGTTGTTTGAGACTGATGTTTAGTCATGTTTAACCCTTGTGTTGTTTGAGACTGAGTTTATTCATGTTTAACCCTTGTGTAGTTTGAGACTGATGTTTAGTAATGTTTAACCCTTGTGTTGTTTGAGACTGATATTTATTCATGTTTAACCCTTGTGTTGTTTGAAACTGATGTTTAGTCATGTTTAACCCTTGTGTTGTTTGAAACTGATGTTTAGTAATGTTAACCTTTGTGTTGTTTGAGACTGAGTTTAGTCATGTTTAACCCTTGTGTTGTTTGAGACTGATGTTTAGTCATGTTTATCCCTTGTGTTGTTTGAGACTGATGTTTAGTAATGTTTAACCCTTGTGTTGTTTGAGACTGATGTTTATTCATGTTTAACCCTTGTGTTGTTTGAAACTGATGTTTAGTCATGTTTAACCCTTGTGTTGTTTGAAACTGATGTTTAGTAATGTTAACCTTTGTGTTGTTTGAGACTGAGTTTAGTCATGTTTAACCCTTGTGTTGTTTGAGACTGATGTTTAGTCATGTTTATCCCTTGTGTTGTTTGAAACTGATGTTTAGTAATGTTAACCTTTGTGTTGTTTGAAACTGATGTTTAGTAATGTTTAACCCTTGTGTTGTTTGAGGCTGATGTTTAGTCATGTTTAACCCTTGTGTTGTTTGAGGCTGATGTTTAGTAATGTTTAACCCTTGTGTTGTTTGAAACTGATGTTTAGTCATGTTTAACCCTTGTGTTGTTTGAGGCTGATGTTTAGTCATGTTTAACCCTTGTGTTGTTTGAAACTGATGTTTAGTCATGTTTAACCCTTGTGTTGTTTGAGACTGATGTTTATTCATGTTTAACCCTTGTGTTGTTTGAGACTGAGTTTAGTCATGTTTATCCCTTGTGTTGTTTGAAACTGATGTTTGGTAATGTTTAACCCTTGTGTTGTTTGAAACTGATGTTTAGTCATGTTTAACCCTTGTGTTGTTTGAGGCTGATGTTTAGTCATGTTTAACCCTTGTGTTGTTTGAAACTGATGTTTAGTCATGTTTAACCCTTGTGTTGTTTGAGACTGAGTTTAGTAATGTTTAACCTTTGTGTTGTTTGAGACTGATGTTTATTCATGTTTAACCCTTGTGTTGTTTGAGGCTGATGTTTAGTCATGTTTAACCCTTGTGTTGTTTGAAACTGATGTTTAGTCATGTTTAACCCTTGTGTTGTTTGAGGCTGATGTTTAGTCATGTTTAACCCTTGTGTTGTTTGAAACTGATGTTTAGTCATGTTTAACCCTTGTGTTGTTTGAAACTGATGTTTAGTCATGTTTAACCTTTGTGTTGTTTGAAACTGATGTTTAGTAATGTTAACCTTTGTGTTGTTTGAGACTGAGTTTAGTCATGTTTAACCCTTGTGTTGTTTGAGACTGATGTTTAGTCATGTTTAACCCTTGTGTTGTTTGAAACTGATGTTTAGTCATGTTTAACCCTTTTGTTGTTTGAGGCTGATGTTTAGTCATGTTTAACCCTTGTGTTGTTTGAAACTGATGTTTAGTCATGTTTAACCCTTGTGTTGTTTGAGACTGAGTTTAGTAATGTTTAACCTTTGTGTTGTTTGAGACTGATGTTTATTCATGTTTAACCCTTGTGTTGTTTGAGGCTGATGTTTAGTCATGTTTAACCCTTGTGTTGTTTGAAACTGATGTTTAGTCATGTTTAACCCTTGTGTTGTTTGAGGCTGATGTTTAGTCATGTTTAACCCTTGTGTTGTTTGAAACTGATGTTTAGTCATGTTTAACCCTTGTGTTGTTTGAAACTGATGTTTAGTCATGTTTAACCTTTGTGTTGTTTGAAACTGATGTTTAGTAATGTTAACCTTTGTGTTGTTTGAGACTGAGTTTAGTCATGTTTAACCCTTGTGTTGTTTGAGACTGATGTTTAGTCATGTTTATCCCTTGTGTTGTTTGAAACTGATGTTTAGTAATGTTTAACCCTTGTGTTGTTTGAGACTGATGTTTATTCATGTTTAACCCTTGTGTTGTTTGAAACTGATGTTTAGTCATGTTTAACCCTTGTGTTATTTGAGACTGAGTTTATTCATGTTTAACCCTTGTGTTGTTTGAGACTGATGTTTATTCATGTTTAACCCTTGTGTTGTTTGAAACTGATGTTTAGTCATGTTTAACCCTTGTGTTGTTTGAGACTGAGTTTAGTCATGTTTAACCCTTGTGTTGTTTGAGACTGATGTTTAGTCATGTTTAACCCTTGTGTTGTTTGAGACTGAGTTTATTCATGTTTAACCCTTGTGTTGTTTGAGACTGATGTTTAGTAATGTTTAACCCTTGTGTTGTTTGAGACTGATGTTTAGTAATGTTTAACCCTTGTGTTGTTTGAGACTGATATTTATTCATGTTTAACCCTTGTGTTGTTTGAAACTGATGTTTAGTCATGTTTAACCCTTGTGTTGTTTGAAACTGATGTTTAGTAATGTTAACCTTTGTGTTGTTTGAGACTGAGTTTAGTCATGTTTAACCCTTGTGTTGTTTGAGACTGATGTTTAGTCATGTTTATCCCTTGTGTTGTTTGAGACTGATGTTTAGTAATGTTTAACCCTTGTGTTGTTTGAGACTGATGTTTATTCATGTTTAACCATTGTGTTGTTTGAAACTGATGTTTAGTCATGTTTAACCCTTGTGTTGTTTGAAACTGATGTTTAGTAATGTTAACCTTTGTGTTGTTTGAGACTGAGTTTAGTCATGTTTAACCCTTGTGTTGTTTGAGACTGATGTTTAGTCATGTTTATCCCTTGTGTTGTTTGAAACTGATGTTTAGTAATGTTAACCTTTGTGTTGTTTGAAACTGATGTTTAGTAATGTTTAACCCTTGTGTTGTTTGAGGCTGATGTTTAGTCATGTTTAACCCTTGTGTTGTTTGAGGCTGATGTTTAGTAATGTTTAACCCTTGTGTTGTTTGAAACTGATGTTTAGTCATGTTTAACCCTTGTGTTGTTTGAGGCTGATGTTTAGTCATGTTTAACCCTTGTGTTGTTTGAAACTGATGTTTAGTCATGTTTAACCCTTGTGTTGTTTGAGACTGATGTTTATTCATGTTTAACCCTTGTGTTGTTTGAGACTGAGTTTAGTCATGTTTATCCCTTGTGTTGTTTGAAACTGATGTTTGGTAATGTTTAACCCTTGTGTTGTTTGAAACTGAGGTTTAGTCATGTTTAACCCTTGTGTTGTTTGAGGCTGATGTTTAGTCATGTTTAACCCTTGTGTTGTTTGAAACTGATGTTTAGTCATGTTTAACCCTTGTGTTGTTTGAGACTGAGTTTAGTAATGTTTAACCTTTGTGTTGTTTGAGACTGATGTTTATTCATGTTTAACCCTTGTGTTGTTTGAGGCTGATGTTTAGTCATGTTTAACCCTTGTGTTGTTTGAAACTGATGTTTAGTCATGTTTAACCCTTGTGTTGTTTGAGGCTGATGTTTAGTCATGTTTAACCCTTGTGTTGTTTGAAACTGATGTTTAGTCATGTTTAACCCTTGTGTTGTTTGAAACTGATGTTTAGTCATGTTTAACCTTTGTGTTGTTTGAAACTGATGTTTAGTAATGTTAACCTTTGTGTTGTTTGAGACTGAGTTTAGTCATGTTTAACCCTTGTGTTGTTTGAGACTGATGTTTAGTCATGTTTATCCCTTGTGTTGTTTGAAACTGATGTTTAGTAATGTTTAACCCTTGTGTTGTTTGAGACTGATGTTTATTCATGTTTAACCCTTGTGTTGTTTGAAACTGATGTTTAGTCATGTTTAACCCTTGTGTTGTTTGAAACTGATGTTTAGTAATGTTAACCTTTGTGTTGTTTGAGACTGAGTTTAGTCATGTTTAACCCTTGTGTTGTTTGAGACTGATGTTTAGTAATGTTAACCTTTGTGTTGTTTGAGACTGAGTTTAGTCATGTTTAACCCTTGTGTTGTTTGAGACTGATGTTTAGTAATGTTAACCTTTGTGTTGTTTGAGACTGAGTTTAGTCATGTTTAACCCTTGTGTTGTTTGAGACTGATGTTTAGTCATGTTTAACCCTTGTGTTGTTTGAAACTGATGTTTAGTAATGTTAACCTTTGTGTTGTTTGAGACTGAGTTTAGTCATGTTTAACCCTTGTGTTGTTTGAGACTGATGTTTAGTCATGTTTAACCCTTGTGTTGTTTGAAACTGATGTTTAGTAATGTTAACCTTTGTGTTGTTTGAGACTGAGTTTAGTCATGTTTAACCCTTGTGTTGTTTGAGACTGATGTTTAGTCATGTTTAACCCTTGTGTTGTTTGAGACTGAGTTTATTCATGTTTAACCCTTGTGTAGTTTGAGACTGATGTTTAGTAATGTTTAACCCTTGTGTTGTTTGAGACTGATATTTATTCATGTTTAACCCTTGTGTTGTTTGAAACTGATGTTTAGTCATGTTTAACCCTTGTGTTGTTTGAAACTGATGTTTAGTAATGTTAACCTTTGTGTTGTTTGAGACTGAGTTTAGTCATGTTTAACCCTTGTGTTGTTTGAGACTGATGTTTAGTCATGTTTATCCCTTGTGTTGTTTGAGACTGATGTTTAGTAATGTTTAACCCTTGTGTTGTTTGAGACTGATGTTTATTCATGTTTAACCCTTGTGTTGTTTGAAACTGATGTTTAGTCATGTTTAACCCTTGTGTTGTTTGAAACTGATGTTTAGTAATGTTAACCTTTGTGTTGTTTGAGACTGAGTTTAGTCATGTTTAACCCTTGTGTTGTTTGAGACTGATGTTTAGTCATGTTTATCCCTTGTGTTGTTTGAAACTGATGTTTAGTAATGTTAACCTTTGTGTTGTTTGAAACTGATGTTTAGTAATGTTTAACCCTTGTGTTGTTTGAGGCTGATGTTTAGTCATGTTTAACCCTTGTGTTGTTTGAGGCTGATGTTTAGTAATGTTTAACCCTTGTGTTGTTTGAAACTGATGTTTAGTCATGTTTAACCCTTGTGTTGTTTGAGGCTGATGTTTAGTCATGTTTAACCCTTGTGTTGTTTGAAACTGATGTTTAGTCATGTTTAACCCTTGTGTTGTTTGAGACTGATGTTTATTCATGTTTAACCCTTGTGTTGTTTGAGACTGAGTTTAGTCATGTTTATCCCTTGTGTTGTTTGAAACTGATGTTTGGTAATGTTTAACCCTTGTGTTGTTTGAAACTGATGTTTAGTCATGTTTAACCCTTGTGTTGTTTGAGGCTGATGTTTAGTCATGTTTAACCCTTGTGTTGTTTGAAACTGATGTTTAGTCATGTTTAACCCTTGTGTTGTTTGAGACTGAGTTTAGTAATGTTTAACCTTTGTGTTGTTTGAGACTGATGTTTATTCATGTTTAACCCTTGTGTTGTTTGAGGCTGATGTTTAGTCATGTTTAACCCTTGTGTTGTTTGAAACTGATGTTTAGTCATGTTTAACCCTTGTGTTGTTTGAGGCTGATGTTTAGTCATGTTTAACCCTTGTGTTGTTTGAAACTGATGTTTAGTCATGTTTAACCCTTGTGTTGTTTGAAACTGATGTTTAGTCATGTTTAACCTTTGTGTTGTTTGAAACTGATGTTTAGTAATGTTAACCTTTGTGTTGTTTGAGACTGAGTTTAGTCATGTTTAACCCTTGTGTTGTTTGAGACTGATGTTTAGTCATGTTTATCCCTTGTGTTGTTTGAAACTGATGTTTAGTAATGTTTAACCCTTGTGTTGTTTGAGACTGATGTTTATTCATGTTTAACCCTTGTGTTGTTTGAAACTGATGTTTAGTCATGTTTAACCCTTGTGTTGTTTGAAACTGATGTTTAGTAATGTTAACCTTTGTGTTGTTTGAGACTGAGTTTAGTCATGTTTAACCCTTGTGTTGTTTGAGACTGATGTTTAGTAATGTTAACCTTTGTGTTGTTTGAGACTGAGTTTAGTCATGTTTAACCCTTGTGTTGTTTGAGACTGATGTTTAGTAATGTTAACCTTTGTGTTGTTTGAGACTGAGTTTAGTCATGTTTAACCCTTGTGTTGTTTGAGACTGATGTTTAGTCATGTTTAACCCTTGTGTTGTTTGAAACTGATGTTTAGTAATGTTAACCTTTGTGTTGTTTGAGACTGAGTTTAGTCATGTTTAACCCTTGTGTTGTTTGAGACTGATGTTTAGTCATGTTTAACCCTTGTGTTGTTTGAGACTGAGTTTATTCATGTTTAACCCTTGTGTAGTTTGAGACTGATGTTTAGTAATGTTTAACCCTTGTGTTGTTTGAGACTGATGTTTAGTAATGTTTAACCCTTGTGTTGTTTGAGACTGATGTTTATTCATGTTTAACCCTTGTGTTGTTTGAAACTGATGTTTAGTCATGTTTAACCCTTGTGTTGTTTGAAACTGATGTTTAGTAATGTTAACCTTTGTGTTGTTTGAGACTGAGTTTAGTCATGTTTAACCCTTGTGTTGTTTGAGACTGATGTTTAGTCATGTTTATCCCTTGTGTTGTTTGAGACTGATGTTTAGTAATGTTTAACCCTTGTGTTGTTTGAGACTGATGTTTATTCATGTTTAACCCTTGTGTTGTTTGAAACTGATGTTTAGTCATGTTTAACCCTTGTGTTGTTTGAAACTGATGTTTAGTAATGTTAACCTTTGTGTTGTTTGAGACTGAGTTTAGTCATGTTTAACCCTTGTGTTGTTTGAGACTGATGTTTAGTCATGTTAATCCCTTGTGTTGTTTGAAACTGATGTTTAGTAATGTTAACCTTTGTGTTGTTTGAAACTGATGTTTAGTAATGTTTAACCCTTGTGTTGTTTGAGGCTGATGTTTAGTCATGTTTAACCCTTGTGTTGTTTGAGGCTGATGTTTAGTAATGTTTAACCCTTGTGTTGTTTGAAACTGATGTTTAGTCATGTTTAACCCTTGTGTTGTTTGAGGCTGATGTTTAGTCATGTTTAACCCTTGTGTTGTTTGAAACTGATGTTTAGTCATGTTTAACCCTTGTGTTGTTTGAGACTGATGTTTATTCATGTTTAACCCTTGTGTTGTTTGAGACTGAGTTTAGTCATGTTTATCCCTTGTGTTGTTTGAAACTGATGTTTGGTAATGTTTAACCCTTGTGTTGTTTGAGACTGATGTTTATTCATGTTTAACCCTTGTGTTGTTTGAAACTGATGTTTAGTCATGTTTAACCCTTGTGTTGTTTGAGGCTGATGTTTAGTCATGTTTAACCCTTGTGTTGTTTGAAACTGATGTTTAGTCATGTTTAACCCTTGTGTTGTTTGAGACTGAGTTTAGTAATGTTTAACCTTTGTGTTGTTTGAGACTGATGTTTATTCATGTTTAACCCTTGTGTTGTTTGAGGCTGATGTTTAGTCATGTTTAACCCTTGTGTTGTTTGAAACTGATGTTTAGTCATGTTTAACCCTTGTGTTGTTTGAGACTGAGTTTAGTAATGTTTAACCTTTGTGTTGTTTGAGACTGATGTTTATTCATGTTTAACCCTTGTGTTGTTTGAGGCTGATGTTTAGTCATGTTTAACCCTTGTGTTGTTTGAAACTGATGTTTAGTCATGTTTAACCCTTGTGTTGTTTGAGGCTGATGTTTAGTCATGTTTAACCCTTGTGTTGTTTGAAACTGATGTTTAGTCATGTTTAACCCTTGTGTTGTTTGAAACTGATGTTTAGTCATGTTTAACCTTTGTGTTGTTTGAAACTGATGTTTAGTAATGTTAACCTTTGTGTTGTTTGAGACTGAGTTTAGTCATGTTTAACCCTTGTGTTGTTTGAGACTGATGTTTAGTCATGTTTATCCCTTGTGTTGTTTGAAACTGATGTTTAGTAATGTTTAACCCTTGTGTTGTTTGAGACTGATGTTTATTCATGTTTAACCCTTGTGTTGTTTGAAACTGATGTTTAGTCATGTTTAACCCTTGTGTTGTTTGAAACTGATGTTTAGTAATTTTAACCTTTGTGTTGTTTGAGACTGAGTTTAGTCATGTTTAACCCTTGTGTTGTTTGAGACTGATGTTTAGTAATGTTAACCTTTGTGTTGTTTGAGACTGAGTTTAGTCATGTTTAACCCTTGTGTTGTTTGAGACTGATGTTTAGTAATGTTAACCTTTGTGTTGTTTGAGACTGAGTTTAGTCATGTTTAACCCTTGTGTTGTTTGAGACTGATGTTTAGTCATGTTTAACCCTTGTGTTGTTTGAAACTGATGTTTAGTAATGTTAACCTTTGTGTTGTTTGAGACTGAGTTTAGTCATGTTTAACCCTTGTGTTGTTTGAGACTGATGTTTAGTCATGTTTAACCCTTGTGTTGTTTGAGACTGAGTTTATTCATGTTTAACCCTTGTGTTGTTTGAGACTGATGTTTAGTAATGTTTAACCCTTGTGTTGTTTGAGACTGATGTTTAGTAATGTTTAACCCTTGTGTTGTTTGAGACTGATGTTTATTCATGTTTAACCCTTGTGTTGTTTGAAACTGATGTTTAGTCATGTTTAACCCTTGTGTTGTTTGAAACTGATGTTTAGTAATGTTAACCTTTGTGTTGTTTGAGACTGAGTTTAGTCATGTTTAACCCTTGTGTTGTTTGAGACTGATGTTTAGTCATGTTTATCCCTTGTGTTGTTTGAGACTGATGTTTAGTAATGTTTAACCCTTGTGTTGTTTGAGACTGATGTTTATTCATGTTTAACCCTTGTGTTGTTTGAAACTGATGTTTAGTCATGTTTAACCCTTGTGTTGTTTGAAACTGATGTTTAGTAATGTTAACCTTTGTGTTGTTTGAGACTGAGTTTAGTCATGTTTAACCCTTGTGTTGTTTGAGACTGATGTTTAGTCATGTTTATCCCTTGTGTTGTTTGAAACTGATGTTTAGTAATGTTAACCTTTGTGTTGTTTGAAACTGATGTTTAGTAATGTTTAACCCTTGTGTTGTTTGAGGCTGATGTTTAGTCATGTTTAACCCTTGTGTTGTTTGAGGCTGATGTTTAGTAATGTTTAACCCTTGTGTTGTTTGAAACTGATGTTTAGTCATGTTTAACCCTTGTGTTGTTTGAGGCTGATGTTTAGTCATGTTTAACCCTTGTGTTGTTTGAAACTGATGTTTAGTCATGTTTAACCCTTGTGTTGTTTGAGACTGATGTTTATTCATGTTTAACCCTTGTGTTGTTTGAGACTGAGTTTAGTCATGTTTATCCCTTGTGTTGTTTGAAACTGATGTTTGGTCATGTTTAACCCTTGTGTTGTTTGAGACTGATGTTTATTCATGTTTAACCCTTGTGTTGTTTGAAACTGATGTTTAGTCATGTTTAACCCTTGTGTTGTTTGAGGCTGATGTTTAGTCATGTTTAACCCTTGTGTTGTTTGAAACTGATGTTTAGTCATGTTTAACCCTTGTGTTGTTTGAGACTGAGTTTAGTAATGTTTAACCTTTGTGTTGTTTGAGACTGATGTTTATTCATGTTTAACCCTTGTGTTGTTTGAGGCTGATGTTTAGTCATGTTTAACCCTTGTGTTGTTTGAAACTGATGTTTAGTCATGTTTAACCCTTGTGTTGTTTGAGGCTGATGTTTAGTCATGTTTAACCCTTGTGTTGTTTGAAACTGATGTTTAGTCATGTTTAACCCTTGTGTTGTTTGAAACTGATGTTTAGTCATGTTTAACCTTTGTGTTGTTTGAAACTGATGTTTAGTAATGTTAACCTTTGTGTTGTTTGAGACTGAGTTTAGTCATGTTTAACCCTTGTGTTGTTTGAGACTGATGTTTAGTCATGTTTATCCCTTGTGTTGTTTGAAACTGATGTTTAGTAATGTTTAACCCTTGTGTTGTTTGAGACTGATGTTTATTCATGTTTAACCCTTGTGTTGTTTGAAACTGATGTTTAGTCATGTTTAACCCTTGTGTTGTTTGAAACTGATGTTTAGTAATGTTAACCTTTGTGTTGTTTGAGACTGAGTTTAGTCATGTTTAACCCTTGTGTTGTTTGAGACTGATGTTTAGTAATGTTAACCTTTGTGTTGTTTGAGACTGAGTTTAGTCATGTTTAACCCTTGTGTTGTTTGAGACTGATGTTTAGTCATGTTTATCCCTTGTGTTGTTTGAAACTGATGTTTAGTAATGTTAACCTTTGTGTTATTTGAGACTGAGTTTAGTCATGTTTAACCCTTGTGTTGTTTGAGACTGATGTTTAGTCATGTTTAACCCTTGTGTTGTTTGAGACTGAGTTTATTCATGTTTAACCCTTGTGTTGTTTGAGACTGATGTTTAGTAATGTTTAACCCTTGTGTTGTTTGAGACTGATGTTTAGTAATGTTTAACCCTTGTGTTGTTTGAGACTGATGTTTATTCATGTTTAACCCTTGTGTTGTTTGAAACTGATGTTTAGTCATGTTTAACCCTTGTGTTGTTTGAAACTGATGTTTAGTAATGTTAACCTTTGTGTTGTTTGAGACTGAGTTTAGTCATGTTTAACCCTTGTGTTGTTTGAGACTGATGTTTAGTCATGTTTATCCCTTGTGTTGTTTGAGACTGATGTTTAGTAATGTTTAACCCTTGTGTTGTTTGAGACTGATGTTTATTCATGTTTAACCCTTGTGTTGTTTGAAACTGATGTTTAGTCATGTTTAACCCTTGTGTTGTTTGAAACTGATGTTTAGTAATGTTAACCTTTGTGTTGTTTGAGACTGAGTTTAGTCATGTTTAACCCTTGTGTTGTTTGAGACTGATGTTTAGTCATGTTTATCCCTTGTGTTGTTTGAAACTGATGTTTAGTAATGTTAACCTTTGTGTTGTTTGAAACTGATGTTTAGTAATGTTTAACCCTTGTGTTGTTTGAGGCTGATGTTTAGTCATGTTTAACCCTTGTGTTGTTTGAGGCTGATGTTTAGTAATGTTTAACCCTTGTGTTGTTTGAAACTGATGTTTAGTCATGTTTAACCCTTGTGTTGTTTGAGGCTGATGTTTAGTCATGTTTAACCCTTGTGTTGTTTGAAACTGATGTTTAGTCATGTTTAACCCTTGTGTTGTTTGAGACTGATGTTTATTCATGTTTAACCCTTGTGTTGTTTGAGACTGAGTTTAGTCATGTTTATCCCTTGTGTTGTTTGAAACTGATGTTTGGTAATGTTTAACCCTTGTGTTGTTTGAGACTGATGTTTATTCATGTTTAACCCTTGTGTTGTTTGAGACTGAGTTTAGTCATGTTTAACCCTTGTGTTGTTTGAAACTGATGTTTAGTCATGTTTAACCCTTGTGTTGTTTGAGGCTGATGTTTAGTCATGTTTAACCCTTGTGTTGTTTGAGACTGATGTTTAGTCATGTTTAACCCTTGTGTTGTTTGAGACTGAGTTTAGTAATGTTTAACCTTTGTGTTGTTTGAGACTGATGTTTATTCATGTTTAACCCTTGTGTTGTTTGAGGCTGATGTTTAGTCATGTTTAACCCTTGTGTTGTTTGAAACTGATGTTTAGTCATGTTTAACCCTTGTGTTGTTTGAGGCTGATGTTTAGTCATGTTTAACCCTTGTGTTGTTTGAAACTGATGTTTAGTCATGTTTAACCCTTGTGTTGTTTGAAACTGATGTTTAGTCATGTTTAACCTTTGTGTTGTTTGAGACTGATGTTTAGTAATGTTTAACCCTTGTGTTGTTTGAGACTGATGTTAAGAGCGTCTGCTAAATGACTAAAATGTAAATGTACTGTAATACTGATATAACACACCAGGTGTCCTCTGATCCAACCCTAGGGCTGAGTATGAGTGTAGCAGGTGTCCTCTGGTCAACCCGTGGGTATGAGTGTAGCAGGTGTCCTCTGGTCAACCCGTGGGTATGAGTGTAGCAGGTGTCCTCTGGTCAACCCGTGGGTATGAGTGTAGCAAGTGTCCTCTGGTCAACCCGTGGGTATGAGTGTAGCAGGTGTCCTCTGGTCAACCCGTGGGTATGAGTGTAGCAGGTGTCCTCTGGTCAACCCGTGGGTATGAGTGTAGCAGGTGTCCTCTGGTCAACCCGTGGGTATGAGTGTAGCAGGTGTCCTCTGGTCAACCCGTGGGTATGAGTGTAGCAGGTGTCCTCTGGTCAACCCGTGAGTCTGGGTGCAGCAGGTGTCTCCTGGTCCAGCCCTGGGTCTGGGTGTAGTGTCCTCTGGTCCATCGTTTGGTCTGGGTGTAGTGTCCTCTGTTCTTGGTCTGGGTGTAACCAGGTGTCCTCTGGTCTTGGTCTGGGTGTAACCAGGTGTCCTCTGGTCTTGGTCTGGGTGTAGTGTCCTCTGTTCTTGGTCTGGGTGTAACCAGGTGTCCTCTGGTCTTGGTCTGGGTGTAACCAGGTGTCCTCTAGTCTTGGTCTGGGTGTAACCAGGTGTCCTCTGGTCCAACCCTGGGTGTAACCAGGTGTCCTCTGGTCTTGGTCTGGGTGTAACCAGGTGTCCTCTGGTCTTGGTCTGGGTGTAGTGTCCTCTGGTCTTGGTCTGGGTGTAACCAGGTGTCCTCTGGTCTTGGTCTGGGTGTAACCAGGTGTCCTCTGGTCTTGGTCTGGGTGTAACCAGGTGTCCTCTGGTCTTGGTCTGGGTGTAGTGTCCTTTGGTCTTGGTCTGGGTGTAACCAGGTGTCCTCTAGTCTTGGTCTGGGTGTAACCAGGTGTCCTCTGGTCTTGGTCTGGGTGTAACCAGGTGTCCTCTGGTCTTGGTCTGGGTGTAACCAGGTGTCCTCTGGTCTTGGTCTGGGTGTAACCAGGTGTCCTCTGGTCCAACCCTGGGTGTAACCAGGTGTCCTCTGGTCTTGGTCTGGGTGTAACCAGGTGTCCTCTGGTCTTGGTCTGGGTGTAACCAGGTGTCCTCTGGTCTTGGTCTGGGTGTAACCAGGTGTCCTCTGGTCTTGGTCTGGGTGTAACCAGGTGTCCTCTGGTCTTGGTCTGGGTGTAACCAGGTGTCCTCTGGTCTTGGTCTGGGTGTAACCAGTAATAGCCAGCCATGTCACTCAGCGAGAGCTATTTCCTCATCAAGGTTATTTGTCTGGCTGTGTCTCCTCCCTGACATTGTTTACCTATGAGTGAAATGTAAACAGGGCTGTTAGAGAGAGAGAGAGAGAGAGAGAGAGAGAGAGAGAGAGAGAGAGAGAGAGAGAGAGAGAGAGAGAGAGAGAGAGAGAGAGGGGGGGGGGACAGAGAGAGAGAGAGAGAGAGAGAGAGAGAGAGAGAGAGAGAGAGAGAGAGAGAGAGAGAGAGAGAGAGAGAGAGAGAGAGAGAGAGAGAGAGAGAGAGAGAGAGAGAGAGAGAGAGAGAGAGAGAGAGAGAGAGAGAGAGAGAGTTTAATCACTTGTTGTGACGTCTGCGGTCCGCTCACCAAACAAGAATTCACAAAATGACAAACACCAAATTGAGACTCTGCATGCAGAATATCCCCCGTGTACAATGTAAAACACCAAATAATGCATGCAGAGCAGAATTAGGCCGAAACCCGCTAATTATCAAAATCCAGAAAAGAGACGTTAAATTCTACAACCACCTAAAAGGAAACGATTTCCAAACCTTCCATAACAAAGCCACCACCTACAGAGAGATGAACCTGGAGAAGAGTCCCCTAAGCAAGCTGGCACTGGGTCTCTGTTCACAAACACAAACAGACCCCACAGAGCCCCAGGACAACAACACAATTAGACCCAACCAAATCATGAGAAAACAAAAGAGAATTACTTGACACATTGGAAAGAACAAACAAAAAAACAGAGCAAATTAGAATGCTATTTGGCCCTAAACAGAGAGTACACAGTGGCAGAATACCTGACCACTGTGAATGACCCAAAGCTTTGACTATGTACAGACTCAGTGAGCATAGCCTTGCTATTGAGAAAGGCAGCCGTAGGCAGACCTGGCTCTCAAGAGAAGAGAGGCTATGTGCACACTGCCCACAAAATGAGGTGGAAACTGAGCTGCACTTCCTAACCTCCTGCCAAATGTATGACCATATTAGAGACACATATTTCCTTCAGATTACACAGACCCACAAAGATTTTGAAAACAAAACTCCCATATCTATTGAGTGAAATACCACAGTGTGCCATCACAGCAGCAAGATTTGTGACCTGTTGCCACAAGAAAAGGGCAACCAGTGAAGAACAAACACCATTGTAAATACAACCCATATTTATGTTTATTTATTTTCCCATTTGTACTTTAACTATTTGCACATTGTTACAACACTGTATATATACATAATATGACATTTGAAATGTCTTTATTCTTTTGGGACTTCTGAGTGTAATGTTTACTGTTAATATTTATTGTTCATTTCACTTTTGTTTATTATCTATTCCACTTGCTTTGGCAATGTTAACATATGTTTCCCATGCCAATACAGCCCCTTAAATTGAATTGAATCGAGAGAGAGAGAGAGAGGGAGAGTTTAATCATTTGCATAACGCAACAAGGTCAGGTTTCACTGTTGCACAGTTGTGTGTCCAGAATGATGAGATTGAGTTAACACCAGACACTGACTGGAAGAACAGCCCAACTAAACCACCGTGTCTCACACCACCGCTCGCCACCCAGCCCCCCTGTTTAGCTTTGGAAGAACAGCCCAACTAAACCACCGTGTCTCACACCACCTCTCTCCACCCAGCCCCCCTGTTTAGCTTTGGAAGAACAGCTCAACTAAACCACCGTGTCTCACACCACCTCTCTCCACCCATTGTGTCAATATGGACTACATATACATTTTAGTCATTTAGCAGACGCTCTTATCCAGAGCGACATACAGTTAGTGAGTGCATACATTTTTTTCATACTGGCCCCCCGTGGGAAACGAACCCACAACCCTGGCGTTGCAAGCGCCATTCTATACCAACTGAGCTCAACATAACACCCATCACAGATGGAAATGCTCAAAACTCAACTGTAAACCTAAGCTTTGCAAGCCACATAACCTGTTCTCAAATGCCCTTTGCACCAGAGGAGGCTGGTGGGAGGAGCTATACGAGGACGGGCTCATTGTAAAGGCTGGAATGGAATCAATGGAATGGTATCAAACACATCAAACAAATGGAAACCACATGTTTGACTCCGTTTCATTAATTCCATTCCAGACATTACAATGATCCCGTCCTCCTATAGCTCCTCCCACCAGCCTCTGCTTTCACATGGAAGTTGTTGCAAACACACATACAGGAAGGAAACACCTCTTTCTTTCGTTCCTCATAGATGGCGTAGCAGAGCGGTCGTGTTCTCTTGTGTGTCCATGTAAATAGCCTGTTTTTTGTATTTTTTTGTATTTTACGTATATATTTCCCTATCACACTTTTCATCCTTCTACTAAATATACTTTCCTGCAACCCGCCTCACTCAATGTGGAATGGATTCTATTATTTACTCAACTTTATCTAGAATCTCCAGTTGAAACTAGCCAGCCAGCTAACTAGATAACTAGCTACTTGCTATTAGCCACCGTTAGCGGCTTTCACCCAGAACATCGGATTTTCTGCTGGAATAACTGAATCACTGGACCTTAACACCAGATCTAGCTGGCCACAACCGAATGGATGTCGAATGGATGTTGCTGTAGGCTAATCACCACTGACCCCGAAGCACCAGTTAGCCTTGAGCCTTGAGCTTGCCCCGGCTATCTACCTCTCTGTCTACAGGACGGGAGTAGCCAGCTAACTAGCTACTTGCTATTAGCCACCGTTAGCGGTTTTTCTCCATTGTCCGTGGCCTGCACTACCTACCAGCCAGCTCTAGCCTGGACTATTATCGGCCAGTCTGCACTGTCTGCACAGCGCGTTATCGACCGGTCGATCGATCTGATTTTCTGCCGGATTCACTGAATCACTGGACCTTTTAACACTGGATAATCGCAACTAGCTAGCTGCAACCGAATTAACGTTGTTGTTGGCTAATCAGCCTTGAGCTAGCCTTGAGTCAGGCACATCTCCCGGCTATCTACCACTCTGTCAACCGGACGGGACCTCCTAGAGTCGACACGGAGCCCAGCCGATCCATCACGACTGGTCTGCCGACGTAATCGTCTGTGGTTTCAACAGCCTTCCCGTTGCGACGACCACGAAGATCCATTTGCTAGCCCCGGCCCGCTAGCACACGCAAACAACAGCCATGCTTCCTGCTCGCTGTGCTGAAGCACCAATTCGAACTGCTCTCGGACTCACATATTGCTGTTCACTGGACCTTATGATCACTCAGCTGCACAGCTGATGCCTGCTGGACTGTTCCTTTACACGGTACCCCATCCTGTTTATCTGTTTAGCCTCAGCCCAAACTTTATCGCCATTACCAGTTGTTGTCTTAGCTCTCTCTAATAACACCTGTGATTGCTTTATGCCTCTCTCCCATGTCAATATGCCTTGCCTTTTGCTGTTCCAGTTAGTTCTTATTATACAATTTCACTGTAGAACCCCAAGTCCCTCTCAAACTGCCTCAAATAGTTCCTTTGTTCCACCCCCCATACATGCCGAGACTGGCTCAATCGGTGCCTCCAGTGATGCTATCTCTTTCATTGTTACCCAACGCTTAGGTTTACCTCCACTGTACTCATATCCTTCCATTTCCTTGTCTGTACATAATGACCTGAATCTTTTCTACAACGCCCGGAAATCTGCCCCCTTTATTCTCTGTACCCGACGCACTAGAAGACCAGTTCTTAAAGCCTTTAGCCGTATCCTTATTCTATTCCTCCTCTGTTCCTCTGGTGATGTAGAGGTTAACCCAGGCCCTGTAGCCCCCAGTATCACTCCTACTCCCCAGGCGCTATCATTTGTTGACTTCTGTAAACGTAAAAGCCTTGGTTTTCTGCACGTTAATATCAGAAGCCTCCTTCCTAAGTTTGAGTTATTCACTGTGTTAGCACACTCCGCCAACCCTGATGTTCTAGCAGTGTCTGAATCCTGGCTTAGAAAGGCCACCAAAAATTCTGAAATTTCCATCCCCAACTACAACATTTTCCGTCTAGATAGAACTGCCAAAGGGGGTGGAGTTGCAATCTACTGTAGAGATAGCCTGCAGAGCTCTATCATACTATCCAGGTCTGTGCCCAAACAGTTTGAGCTTCTACTTCTAAAAATCCACCTTTCTAGAAATAAGTCTCTCACTGTTGCCGCTGGCTACAGATCCCCCTCAGCCCCCAGCTGTGCCCTGGACACCATATGTGAATTGATTGCCACCCATTTATCCTCAGAGTTCGTTCTGCTTGGTGACCTAAATTGGGATATGCTTAACACCCTGGCCGTCCTACAATCCAAACTAGATGCCCTCAATCTCACACAAATTATCAACGAACCTACCAGGTACAACCCTAAATAAGAACAGATATAGCCCCTGGTTCTCCTCAGACTTGACTGCCCTTGACCAGCACAAAAACATCCTGTGGCGTACTGCATTAGCATCAAATAGCCCCCGCGATATGCAAATTTTCAGGGAAGTTAGGAACCAATTAGTTAGGAACCAACAAGCAGTTAGGAAAGCAAAGGCTAGCTTTTTCAAACAGAAATTTGCATCCCTGTAGCACTAACTCCAAAAAGTTTTGGGACACTGTAAAGTCCATGGAGAATAAGAGCACCTCCTCCCAGCTGCCCACTGCACTGAGGCTAGGAAACACTATCACCCGATAAATCTACAATAATCGAGAATTTCAACAAGCATTTTGCTATGGCTGGCCATGCTTTCCACCTGGCTACCACTACCCCGGCCACCAGCTCTGCACCCTCCGCTGCAACTTGCCCATGTCCCCCCCCCCGCTTCTCCTTCACACAAATTCAGACAGCTGATGTTCTGAAAGAGCTGCAAAATCTGGACCCCTACACATCATCTGGGCTAGACAATCTGGACCCTTTCTTTCTAAAACTAGCCGCCGAAATTGTCGCAACCCCTATTGCTAGCCTGCTCAACCTCTCTTTCGTCTGAGATCCCCAGAGATTGGAAAGCTGCCGCGGTCATCCCCCTCTTCAAAGGGGGTGACACTCTAGATCCAAACTGTTACAGACCTATATCCATCCTGCCCTGCCTTTCGAAAGTTTTTGAAAGCCAAGTTAACAAAAAGATCACCGACCATTTCGAATCCCACCGTACCTTCTCCACTATGCAATCCGGTTCCGAGCTGGTCATGGGTGCACCTCAGCCACGCTCAAGGTCCTAAATGATATTATAACCGCGATCGATAATAGACAGTACTGTGCAGCCGTCTTCATCGACCTGGCCAAGGCTTTCGACTCTGTCAACCACCGCATTCTTATTGGCAGACTAAATAGCCTTGGTTTCTCAAATGACTGCCTCGCCTGGTTCACCAACTACTTCTGAGATAGAGTTCAATGTGTCAAATTGGAGGGCCTGTTGTCTGGACCTATGGCAGTCTCTATGGGGGTGCCACAGGGTTCAATTCTTGGGCCGACTCTTTTCTCTGTGTATATCAATGATGTCGCTCTTGCTGCTGGTGACTCTCAGATCCACCTCTACGCAGACGACACCATTTTGTATACATCTGGCCCTTCATTGGACACTGTGTTAACAAACCTCCAAACGAGCTTCAATGCCATACAACACTCCTTCAGTAGCCTCCAACTGCTCTTAAACACTAGTAAAACTAAATGCATGCTCTTCAATCGAACGCTGCTGGCACCCGCCCACCGGACTAGAATCACTACTCTCGACGGGTCTGACCTAGAGTATATGGACAACTACAAATACTTAGGTGTCTGGTTAGACTGTAAACTCTCCTTCCAGACTCACATTAAGCATCTCCAATCCAAAGTTAAATCTAGAATCGGCTTCCTATTTCGCAATAAAGCCTCTTTCACTTATGCTGCCAAACATGCCCTCGTAAAACTGACTATCCTACCGATCCTTGACTTCGGCGATGTCATTTACAAAATAGCCTCCAACACTCTACTCAGCAAATTGGATGTAGTCTATCACAGTGCCATCCGTTTTGTCACCAAAGCCCCATATACTACCCACCATTGTGACCTGTACGCTCTTGTTGGCTGGTCCTCACTACATATTCGTTGCCAAACCCACTGGCTCCAGGCCATCTATACATCACTGCTAGGCAAATCCCCGCCTTATTTTAGCTCATTGGTCACCATAGCAACACCCACCCGTAGTATGCACTCCAGCAGGTATATCGCACTGGTCATCCCCAAAGCCAACACCTCCTTTGGCCGCCATTCCTTCCAGTTCTCTGCTGCCAATGACTGGAACGAACTGCAAAAATCTCTGAAGCTGGAGACTCTTATCTCCCTCACTAACTTTAAGCATCAGTTGTCAGAGCACCTTACCGATCACTGCACATGTACACAGCCCATCTGTAATTAGCCCACCCAACTACCTCATCCCCATATTGTTATTTATTTTGCTCATTTGTACCCCAGTATCTCTATTTGCACATCATCTCTTGCACATCTATCATTCCAGTGTTAATACTAATTGTAATTATTTTGCACTATAGCCTATTTATTGCCTCACCTCCATAACTTGCTACATTTGCACACACTGTATATATATTTTCTGTTGTATTTTTGACTTTATGTTTTGTTTTACCGCATATGTAACTCTGTGTTGTTGTTTTTATCGCACTGCTTTGCTTTATCTTGGCCAGGTCGCAGTTGTAAATGAGAACTTGTTCAAGGGCACTGAATCTTCCCACATATACTCTAAGCTGTCATCAATTGTGTTTATTTATTCTTTATTTAACTTTTATTTAGTCAAGGGAAACCCATTGAGACCAAATTAGATTTTCAAAGGTGCACTGAGCACAGCAACAGTACAAAATGATCACTCTAACAAAGATTCAATTCTAACAAAGATTTAAACTCTAACAAGTTACAACTTCCAACATTACAACCACAATCTGTTCATTCAATCAAAACAACTGCAACTCTCATTCAACACATTTAACACTAAAGTCTTAAAATTGGCTGACCATAACTCTATTCTCCTGATTCCTGCTTACAAGCAAAAACTCAAACAGGAAGTACCAGTGATGCGCTGAATACGGAAGTGGTCAGATGAAGCGGATGCTAAGCTACAGGACTGTTTCTCTCAGCACAGACTGGAATATGTTCATGGATTCATCCGATGACATTGAGGAATTTACCCCATCAGTCACTGGCTTTATAAATAAGTGAACCGACGACTTTGTTCCCACAGTGACCGTACATACATATCACAACCAGCTAAACATACATCCACACTGAGCTAAAGGCTAGAGCTGTTGCTTTCAAGGAGAGGGACACTAATCCAGACGCCTTTAAAAAATCCTGCTACGACCTCCGACGAGCCATCAAACAGGCAAAAAGTAAATGCAGGACTAAAATCGAATCCTACTACGCCGGCTCTGACTCTCGTCGGATGTGGCCGGGTTTGCAAACATCACGGATTACAAAGGGAAACCCAGCCATGAGGTACCACGTGACGTGAGGCTACCAGACGACCTAAATGCATTCTATGCTCACTTTGAGGCAAGCAACAATGACCATGCATGAGAGCAAGTGTGGTACCAGGACAACAACCTCTCCCTCAACGTCAGCAAGACAAAGGACATGATCGTGGATTACAGGAAACGGAGGGCCGAGCACACCCCCATTCACATCGACAGGGCAGTAGTGGAGCAGGTCGAGAGCTTCAAGTTCCTCGGTGTCCAGATCACTAAGGATCTATCGTTGTCCACACACACCAACACAGTCGTGAAGAGGGCATGAAAATGCCTCTTCCCCCTCAGGAGGCCGAAAAGATTTGGCATTGGCCCTCAGATCCTCAAAAAGTTATACAGCTGAAGCATTTAAGGCATCTTGACTGGCTGCATCACCGTTTTGTATGGCAACTGCTTGGCATCTGACCGCAATGTGCTAGAGAGGGTAATGCTTCCCTCGAGCCGAGTTCCCTACCATCCAGGACCTCTATACCAGGCGGTGTCAAAGGAAGGCCCTAAAAATTGTCAAAGACTCCAGCCACCCGATGTCATAGACTGTTCTCACGGCAAGCGGTACCGATGCAGCAAGACTGGAACCAACAGGTCCCTGAACAGCTTCTACCCCCGAAAGCTACCCACAAAATCTCTGACGAAGGCCTTGAGGCCGATACGTAAAGCTTATTAAAGAGCAGTGATACTATCGAGAGCAGTGATACTATCAAGAGCAGTGATACTATCAAGAGCAGTGATACTATCAAGAGCAGTGATACTATCGAGAGCAATGATACTAGCGAGAGCAATGATACTAGCGAGAGCAATGATACTATCGAGAGCAGTGATACTATCAAGAGCAGTGATACTATCAAGAGCAATGATACTATCAAGAGCAGTGATACTATCAAGAGCAGTGATACTATCAAGAGCAGGGCTACTATCAAGAGCAGTGATACTATCAAGAGCAGTGTGTGGGTTTCTTCTTTTTTGTCAGCTTCTACCCCCAAGACTGCTAAATCGTTAAATAGTTAACCAAATAGGTACCCGGACTATCTGTATTGACACTTTTCCCACTAACTTTCTTGACTCACCACATACACTGCTGCTACTGTTCATCTATCCTGCTGCCTAGACATTTTATAACCCATCTACAGTGCATTCAGACCCCTTGACTTTTTCCACATTTTGTTAGGTTATAGGCTTATTCTATAGCATCCCGGAATCGCCTCTTCACTGTTGACGTTGAGACTGGTGTTTTGCGGGTACTATTTAATGAAGCTGCCAGTTGAGGACCTGTGAGGCGTCTGTTTCTCAAATCTAGACACTCAAATGTATTTGTCCTCTTGCTCAGTTGTGCACCAGGGCCTCCCACTCCTCTTTCTATTCTGGTTAGAGACAGTTTGTGCTGTTCTGTGAAGGGAGTAGTACACAGCGTTGTATGAGATCTTCAGTTTCTTGGCAATTTCTCGCATGGAAAATCCTTCATTACTCAGAACAAGAATAGACTGACGAGTTTCAGAAGAAAGTTAATTGTTTCTGTAATCGAACCCACAATTGCTGATGCTCCAGATACTCAACTAGTCTCAAGAAGGCCAGTTTTATTGCTTCTTTAATCAGCACAATAGTTTTCAGCTGTGCCAACATAATTGCAAAAGGGTTTTCTAATGATCAATTAGCCTTTTAAAATGATAAACTTGGATTAGCAAACACAACGTGCCATTGGAACACAGGACTGATGGTTGCTGATAATGGGCCTCTGTACGCCTATGTAGATATTCTAAAAAAAATCAGCCGTTTCCAGCTACAATAGCCATTTACAACATTAACAATGTATACACTGTATTTCTGATCAATTTTATGTTATTTTAATGGACACATTTTTTTTGGAGGACATTTGAGACATTTTTGCGTGAATTAGAGAACAACATGTATTTCGTTTTGCCCTCATTAAGTGCAAGTTGCCAATGGCAAGACAGCACAAACAGACCTGGGACCAGACCATCTCTGCTCTGGCCTCTGTTACCTGCTATCCTTGTTATCATCCCAAAGCCAGGCTTTCTAGTTACCTTCTCTATTCTGATGCCACTGGGTGCTAAATCCAAGCGTTGATGTATCTGGGGGAGGCAGGTTGGAGGTGGAGGGGTGGGGTGGCGGGGGTTAGGTGACAGACGGCCATGGTGGCTGGGGTCCAGATCCGCAGGCTAAAGGCTGTGGACAGCTTTTAATTCCTCCCCCCCTTTTACATAAAAAAAGAAAACAATTTTTTGTCATTTAGCAGACGCTCTTATCCAGAGCGACTTACAGTTAGTGAGTGCATACATTTTCATACTGGCCCCCAGTGGGAAACGAACCCACAACCCTGGCGTTGCAAGCGCCATGCTCTACCAACTGAGCTACAGGGAGACCCCATTGTCCCCCTGTCTTTATCTCTCTCTGGTGGTAGAAGCCTGGGAGGTTGGAAGGAGAGAGGGAGGGAAGGAGGTTGGGAGACGTTGGCGGCTGGATGTGTCAACTGATGTTCCCCAGCTGTGTTGCAGCTGGATCCAGGCCTGCTGGAGGAAGTACGGAGGAGAGGCAACATAATGAATCCCACACCATCCCCATCAACATCACATAGCCTCCTCTTGACATGCACTTTTATAGGGAGCGGGGAGAGGAGAGGGGTTGGATAGGGGAGGAGGAGGAGGAGGAGGAGGAGGAGGAGGGAGAGGGGAGAAGGAGGGAGAGGGGAGGATGAGGGAGAGGGGAAGAGGAGGAGGAGGGAGAGGAAGAACTGACTTTGCTGAAAACGACTTTATTGAGGGAAAATGGACTTGTTATGACTGTGATATGTGGTTGTCTCACCCAGCTATCTTAAGATGATAACAGTGTCTGCTAAATGACTAAAATGTAAAAACAAAAAATGAGAAGGAGGATGTCTGGCACGGGCAGATGACAGTATGATGAAACATTGTCTATAAATCAGATCATCATAGATCAGAGAGAGAGAGTTTAGCATGTGTTGAATTTATTACATTTACATTTTAGTCATTTAGCAGACGCTCTTATCCAGAGCGACTTACAGTTAGTGAATATATACATGTTTGTTTTTTAGTTTTTTTCATACTGGCCCCCCGTGAAACGAACCCACATCCCTGCCGGCCAAACCCTCCCCTACCTTGGACGACGCTGGACCAATTGCGCGCCGCCCCATGGTTCTCCCGGTCACGGCCGGCTGCGACAGAGCCTGGACTCGAACCAGGATCTCTAGTGGCACAGCTAGCACTGCGATGCAGCGCCTTAGACCACTGCGCCACTCGGGAGTCTATCCTATTTATGATAGGATTTCTGAATCTCAGCGGGAGAAATACTTTACGTAATGATCATTCCTAAGACTAGCTGTTGCTTCTTAGCAAATGTATAATTTAGAACTAATTCAGCTTTTTTGGAGGGAGGGAGTCACGGAGGGTAGGATTCAGAGTCAGCATCCTAACTGGCACTATATTCCCTACATAGTGCACTTCTTTTGACCAGAGCCCTATGT
>NW_028157268.1:115000-122500 GCF_964263955.1 Coregonus lavaretus
AAACTAACCCTGTACTAAACTAACCCTGTAGTAAACTAACCCTGTAGTAAACTAACCCTGTACTAAACTAACCCTGTACTAAACTAACCCTGTAGTAAACTAACCCTGTACTAAACTAACCCTATACTAAACTAACCCTGTAGTAAACTAACCCTGTAGTAAACTAACCCTGTAGTAAACTAACCCTGTACTAAACTAACCCTGTACTAAACTAACCCTGTACTAAACTAACCCTATACTAAACTAACCCTGTACTAAACTAACCCTGTACTAAACTAACCCTGTAGTAAACTAACCCTGTACTAAACTAACCCTATACTAAACTAACCCTGTAGTAAACTAACCCTGTAGTAAACTAACCCTGTAGTAAACTAACCCTGTACTAAACTAACCCTGTAGTAAACTAACCCTGTAGTAAACTAACCCTGTAGTAAACTAACCCTGTAGTAAACTAACCCTGTAGTAAACTAACCCTGTAGTAAACTAACCCTGTACTAAACTAACCCTGTACTAAACTAACCCTGTAGTAAACTAACCCTGTAGTAAACTAACCCTGTAGTAAACTAACCCTGTAATAAACCAACCCTGTAGTAAACCAACACCGCAGTAAACTAACCCTGTAGTAAACTAACCCTGTAGTAAACTAACCCTGTAATAAACCAACCCTGTAGTAAACCAACACCGCAGTAAACTAACCTGTAGTAAACTAACCCTGTAGTAAACTAACCCTGTAGTAAACCAACCCTGTAGTAAACTAACCCTGTAGTAAACTAACCCTGTACTAAACTAACCCTGTAGTAAACTAACCCTGTAGTAAACCAACCCTGTAGTAAAGTAACCCTGTAGTAAACTAACCCTGTAGTAAACCAACCATGTAGTAAACCAACCATGTAGTAAACCAACCCTGTAGTAAACCAACCATGTAGTAAACCAACCCTGTAGTAAACTAACCCTGTAGTAAACTAACCCTGTAGTAAACTAACCCTGTACTAAACTAACCCTGTAGTAAACCAACACCGCAGTAAACTAACCCTGTAGTAAACTAACCCTGTAGTAAACTAACCCTGTAGTAAACTAACCCTGTAGTAAACTAACCCTGTAGTAAACTAACCCTATACTAAACTAACCCTGTAGTAAACTAACCCTGTAGTAAACTAACCCTGTACTAAACTAACCCTGTACTAAACTAACCCTGTAGTAAACTAACCCTGTAGTAAACTAACCCTGTAGTAAACTAACCCTGTACTAAACTAACCCTGTAGTAAACTAACCCTGTACTAAACTAACCCTATACTAAACTAACCCTGTAGTAAACTAACCCTGTAGTAAACTAACCCTGTAGTAAACTAACCCTGTAGTAAACTAACCCTGTAGTAAACTAACCCTGTACTAAACTAACCCTGTAGTAAACTAACCCTGTAGTAAACTAACCCTGTACTAAACTAACCCTGTAGTAAACTAACCCTGTAGTAAACTAACCCTGTAGTAAACTAACCCTGTAGTAAACTAACCCTGTACTAAACTAACCCTGTACTAAACTAACCCTGTAGTAAACTAACCCTGTAGTAAACTAACCCTGTAGTAAACTAACCCTGTAATAAACCAACCCTGTAGTAAACCAACACCGCAGTAAACTAACCCTGTAGTAAACTAACCCTGTAGTAAACTAACCCTGTAATAAACCAACCCTGTAGTAAACCAACACCGCAGTAAACTAACCTGTAGTAAACTAACCCTGTAGTAAACTAACCCTGTAGTAAACCAACCCTGTAGTAAACTAACCCTGTAGTAAACTAACCCTGTACTAAACTAACCCTGTAGTAAACTAACCCTGTAGTAAACCAACCCTGTAGTAAACTAACCCTGTAGTAAACTAACCCTGTAGTAAACCAACCATGTAGTAAACCAACCATGTAGTAAACCAACCCTGTAGTAAACCAACCATGTAGTAAACCAACCCTGTAGTAAACTAACCCTGTACTAAACTAACCCTGTAGTAAACTAACCCTGTAGTAAACCAACCCTGTAGTAAACCAACCCTGTAGTAAACTAACCCTGTAGTAAACCAACCATGTAGTAAACCAACCATGTAGTAAACCAACCCTGTAGTAAACCAACCATGTAGTAAACCAACCCTGTAGTAAACTAACCCTATACTAAACTAACCCTGTAGTAAACTAACCCTGTAGTAAACTAACCCTGTAGTAAACTAACCCTGTAGTAAACTAACCCTGTAGTAAACTAACCCTGTAGTAAACTAACCCTGTAGTAAACTAACCCTGTACTAAACTAACCCTGTAGTAAACCAACACCGCAGTAAACTAACCCTGTAGTAAACTAACCCTGTACTAAACTAACCCTGTAGTAAACCAACCATGTAGTAAACCAACCATGTAGTAAACCAACCCTGTAGTAAACCAACCATGTAGTAAACCAACCCTGTAGTAAACTAACCCTGTAGTAAACTAACCCTGTAGTAAACTAACCCTGTACTAAACTAACCCTGTAGTAAACCAACACCGCAGTAAACTAACCCTGTAGTAAACTAACCCTGTAATAAACCAACCCTGTAGTAAACCAACACCGCAGTAAACTAACCTGTAGTAAACTAACCCTGTAGTAAACTAACCCTGTAGTAAACCAACCCTGTAGTAAACTAACCCTGTAGTAAACTAACCCTGTAGTAAACCAACCATGTAGTAAACCAACCATGTAGTAAACCAACCCTGTAGTAAACCAACCATGTAGTAAACCAACCCTGTAGTAAACTAACCCTGTAGTAAACTAACCCTGTAGTAAACCAACCATGTAGTAAACCAACCATGTAGTAAACCAACCCTGTAGTAAACCAACCATGTAGTAAACCAACCCTGTAGTAAACTAACCCTGTAGTAAACTAACCCTGTAGTAAACTAACCCTGTACTAAACTAACCCTGTAGTAAACCAACACCGCAGTAAACTAACCCTGTAGTAAACTAACCCTGTAGTAAACTAACCCTGTAGTAAACTAACCCTGTACTAAACTAACCCTGTAGTAAACTAACCCCTGTAGTAAACTAACCCTGTAGTAAACTAACCCTGTAGTAAACTAACCCTGTAGTAAACTAACCCTGTACTAAACTAACCCTGTAGTAAACTAACCCTGTACTAAACTAACCCTGTACTAAACTAACCCTGTACTAAACTAACCCTGTAGTAAACTAACCCTGTACTAAACTAACCCTGTACTAAACTAACCCTGTAGTAAACTAACCCTGTAGTAAACTAACCCTGTAGTAAACTAACCCTGTAGTAAACTAACCCTGTACTAAACTAACCCTGTAGTAAACTAACCCTGTAGTAAACTAACCCTGTACTAAACTAACCCTGTACTAAACTAACCCTGTAGTAAACTAACCCTGTAGTAAACTAACCCTGTAGTAAACTAACCCTGTACTAAACTAACCCTGTAGTAAACTAACCCTGTACTAAACTAACCCTATACTAAACTAACCCTGTAGTAAACTAACCCTGTAGTAAACTAACCCTGTAGTAAACTAACCCTGTAGTAAACTAACCCTGTAGTAAACTAACCCTGTACTAAACTAACCCTGTAGTAAACTAACCCTGTAGTAAACTAACCCTGTACTAAACTAACCCTGTAGTAAACTAACCCTGTAGTAAACTAACCCTGTAGTAAACTAACCCTGTAGTAAACTAACCCTGTACTAAACTAACCCTGTACTAAACTAACCCTGTAGTAAACTAACCCTGTAGTAAACTAACCCTGTAGTAAACTAACCCTGTAATAAACCAACCCTGTAGTAAACCAACACCGCAGTAAACTAACCCTGTAGTAAACTAACCCTGTAGTAAACTAACCCTGTAATAAACCAACCCTGTAGTAAACCAACACCGCAGTAAACTAACCTGTAGTAAACTAACCCTGTAGGAAACTAACCCTGTAGTAAACCAACCCTGTAGTAAACTAACCCTGTAGTAAACTAACCCTGTACTAAACTAACCCTGTAGTAAACTAACCCTGTAGTAAACCAACCCTGTAGTAAACTAACCCTGTAGTAAACTAACCCTGTAGTAAACCAACCATGTAGTAAACCAACCATGTAGTAAACCAACCCTGTAGTAAACCAACCATGTAGTAAACCAACCCTGTAGTAAACTAACCCTGTACTAAACTAACCCTGTAGTAAACTAACCCTGTAGTAAACCAACCCTGTAGTAAACCAACCCTGTAGTAAACTAACCCTGTAGTAAACCAACCATGTAGTAAACCAACCATGTAGTAAACCAACCCTGTAGTAAACCAACCATGTAGTAAACCAACCCTGTAGTAAACTAACCCTATACTAAACTAACCCTGTAGTAAACTAACCCTGTAGTAAACTAACCCTGTAGTAAACTAACCCTGTAGTAAACTAACCCTGTAGTAAACTAACCCTGTAGTAAACTAACCCTGTAGTAAACTAACCCTGTACTAAACTAACCCTGTAGTAAACCAACACCGCAGTAAACTAACCCTGTAGTAAACTAACCCTGTACTAAACTAACCCTGTAGTAAACCAACCATGTAGTAAACCAACCATGTAGTAAACCAACCCTGTAGTAAACCAACCATGTAGTAAACCAACCCTGTAGTAAACTAACCCTGTAGTAAACTAACCCTGTAGTAAACTAACCCTGTACTAAACTAACCCTGTAGTAAACCAACACCGCAGTAAACTAACCCTGTAGTAAACTAACCCTGTAATAAACCAACCCTGTAGTAAACCAACACCGCAGTAAACTAACCTGTAGTAAACTAACCCTGTAGTAAACTAACCCTGTAGTAAACCAACCCTGTAGTAAACTAACCCTGTAGTAAACTAACCCTGTAGTAAACCAACCATGTAGTAAACCAACCATGTAGTAAACCAACCCTGTAGTAAACCAACCATGTAGTAAACCAACCCTGTAGTAAACTAACCCTGTAGTAAACTAACCCTGTAGTAAACCAACCATGTAGTAAACCAACCATGTAGTAAACCAACCCTGTAGTAAACCAACCATGTAGTAAACCAACCCTGTAGTAAACTAACCCTGTAGTAAACTAACCCTGTAGTAAACTAACCCTGTACTAAACTAACCCTGTAGTAAACCAACACCGCAGTAAACTAACCCTGTAGTAAACTAACCCTGTAGTAAACTAACCCTGTAGTAAACTAACCCTGTACTAAACTAACCCTGTAGTAAACTAACCCCTGTAGTAAACTAACCCTGTAGTAAACTAACCCTGTAGTAAACTAACCCTGTAGTAAACTAACCCTGTACTAAACTAACCCTGTAGTAAACTAACCCTGTACTAAACTAACCCTGTACTAAACTAACCCTGTACTAAACTAACCCTGTAGTAAACTAACCCTGTACTAAACTAACCCTGTACTAAACTAACCCTGTAGTAAACTAACCCTGTAGTAAACTAACCCTGTAGTAAACTAACCCTGTAGTAAACTAACCCTGTACTAAACTAACCCTGTAGTAAACTAACCCTGTAGTAAACTAACCCTGTACTAAACTAACCCTGTAGTAAACTAACCCTGTACTAAACTAACCCTGTAGTAAACTAACCCTGTACTAAACTAACCCTGTAGTAAACTAACCCTGTACTAAACTAACCCTGTAGTAAACTAACCCTGTAGTAAACTAACCCTGTACTAAACTAACCCTGTAGTAAACTAACCCTGTACTAAACTAACCCTGTAGTAAACTAACCCTGTACTAAACTAACCCTGTAGTAAACTAACCCTGTAGTAAACTAACCCTGTAGTAAACTAACCCTGTACTAAACTAACCCTGTAGTAAACTAACCCTGTAGTAAACTAACCCTGTAGTAAACTAACCCTGTACTAAACTAACCCTGTAGTAAACTAACCCTGTAGTAAACTAACCCTGTAGTAAACTAACCCTGTACTAAACTAACCCTGTACTAAACTAACCCTGTAGTAAACTAACCCTATACTAAACTAACCCTGTAATAAACTAACCCTGTAGTAAACTAACCCTATACTAAACTAACCCTGTAGTAAACTAACCCTGTAGTAAACTAACCCTGTACTAAACTAACCCTGTAGTAAACTAACCCTGTAGTAAACTAACCCTGTACTAAACTAACCCTGTAGTAAACTAACCCTGTAGTAAACTAACCCTGTAGTAAACTAACCCTGTAGTAAACTAACCCTGTACTAAACTAACCCTGTACTAAACTAACCCTGTACTAAACTAACCCTGTAGTAAACTAACCCTGTACTAAACTAACCCTGTACTAAACTAACCCTGTAGTAAACTAACCCTGTAGTAAACTAACCCTGTAGTAAACTAACCCTGTACTAAACTAACCCTGTACTAAACTAACCCTGTAGTAAACTAACCCTATACTAAACTAACCCTGTAGTAAACTAACCCTGTAGTAAACTAACCCTATACTAAACTAACCCTGTAGTAAACTAACCCTGTAGTAAACTAACCCTATACTAAACTAACCCTGTAGTAAACTAACCCTGTAGTAAACTAACCCTATACTAAACTAACCCTGTAGTAAACTAACCCTGTAGTAAACTAACCCTGTACTAAACTAACCCTGTAGTAAACTAACCCTGTACTAAACTAACCCTGTAGTAAACTAACCCTATACTAAACTAACCCTGTAGTAAACTAACCCTGTAGTAAACCAACCCTGTAGTAAACTAACCCTATACTAAACTAACCCTATACTAAACTAACCCTGTAGTAAACTAACCCTGTAGTAAACTAACCCTGTAGTAAACTAACCCTGTAGTAAACTAACCCTGTACTAAACTAACCCTGTAGTAAACTAACCCTATACTAAACTAACCCTGTAGTAAACTAACCCTGTAGTAAACCAACCCTGTAGTAAACTAACCCTGTAATAAACTAACCCTGTAGTAAACTAACCCTGTAGTAAACTAACCATGTAGTAAACTAACCCTGTAGTAAACTAACCCTGTAGTAAACTAACCCTGTAGTAAACTAACCCTGTAGTAAACTAACCCTGTAGTAAACTAACCCTGTACTAAACTAACCCTGTAGTAAACTAACCCTGTAGTAAACTAACCCTGTAGTAAACTAACCCTGTAGTAAACTAACCCTGTACTAAACTAACCCTGTAGTAAACTAACCCTATACTAAACTAACCCTGTAGTAAACTAACCCTATACTAAACTAACCCTGTAGTAAACTAACCCTGTAGTAAACCAACCCTGTAGTAAACTAACCCTGTAATAAACTAACCCTGTAGTAAACTAACCCTGTACTAAACTAACCATGTAGTAAACTAACCCTGTAGTAAACTAACCCTGTAGTAAACTAACCCTGTAGTAAACTAACCCTGTAGTAAACTAACCCTGTACTAAACTAACCCTGTAGTAAACTAACCCTGTAGTAAACTAACCCTGTAGTAAACTAACCCTGTAGTAAACTAACCCTGTACTAAACTAACCCTGTAG